>NW_026608791.1:0-53072 GCF_029499605.1 Hyla sarda | reverse complement strand
AAGAGCGGTCACACTATGGAGTCTATACTGTAAGAGCGGTCACACTATGGAGTCTATACTGTAAGAGCGGTCACACTATGGAGTCTATACTGTAAGAGCGGTCACACTATGGAGTCTATACTGTAAGAGCGGTCACACTATGGAGTCTATACTGTAAGAGCGGTCACACTATGGAGTCTATACTGTAAGAGACGGTCACACTATGGAGTCTATACTGTAAGAGAGGTCACACTATGGAGTCTATACTGTAAGAGCGGTCACACTATGGAGTCTATACTGTAAGAGAGGTCACACTATGGAGTCTATACTGTAAGAGAGGTCACACTATGGAGTCTATACTGTAAGAGCGGTCACACTATGGAGTCTATACTGTAAGAGCGGTCACACTATGGAGTCTATACTGTAAGAGCGGTCACACTATGGAGTCTATACTGTAAGAGAGGTCACACTATGGAGTCTATACTGTAAGAGAGGTCACACTATGGAGTCTATACTGTAAGAGCGGTCACACTATGGAGTCTATACTGTAAGAGAGGTCACACTATGGAGTCTATACTGTAAGAGAGGTCACACTATGGAGTCTATACTGTAAGAGAGGTCACACTATGGAGTCTATACTGTAAGAGCGGTCACACTATGGAGTCTATACTGTAAGAGAGGTCACACTATGGAGTCTATACTGTAAGAGCGGTCACACTATGGAGTCTATACTGTAAGAGCGGTCACACTATGGAGTCTATACTGTAAGAGCGGTCACACTATGGAGTCTATACTGTAAGAGAGGTCACACTATGGAGTCTATACTGTAAGAGAGATCACACTATGGAGTCTATACTGTAAGATAGGTCACACTATGGAGTCTATACTGTAAGAGAGGTCACACTATGGAGTCTATACTGTAAGAGAGGTCACACTATGGAGTCTATACTGTAAGAGAGATCACACTATGGAGTCTATACTGTAAGAGAGGTCACACTATGGAGTCTATACTGTAAGAGAGGTCACACTATGGAGTCTATACTGTAAGAGAGATCACACTATGGAGTCTATACTGTAAGAGAGGTCACACTATGGAGTCTATACTGTAAGAGCGGTCACACTATGGAGTATATACTGTAAGAGAGGTCACACTATGGAGTCTATACTGTAAGAGAGGTCACACTATGGAGTCTATACTGTAAGAGAGGTCACACTATGGAGTCTATACTGTAAGAGAGGTCACACTATGGAGTCTATACTGTATGAGAGGTCACACTATGGAGTCTATACTGTAAGAGCGGTCACACTATGGGGTCTATACTGTAAGAGAGATCACACTATGGAGTCTATACTGTAAGAGCGGTCACACTATGGAGTCTATACTGTAAGAGCGGTCACACTATGGAGTCTATACTGTAAGAGAGGTCACACTATGGAGTCTATACTGTAAGAGAGGTCACACTATGGAGTCTATACTGTAAGAGAGGTCACACTATGGAGTCTATACTGTAAGAGCGGTCACACTATGGAGTCTATACTGTAAGAGAGGTCACACTATGGAGTCTATACTGTAAGAGCGGTCACACTATGGAGTCTATACTGTAAGAGAGGTCACACTATGGAGTCTATACTGTAAGAGCGATCACACTATGGAATCTATACTGTAAGAGAGGTCACACTATGGAGTCTATACTGTAAGAGAGGTCACACTATGGAGTCTATACTGTAAGAGCGGTCACACTATGGAGTCTATACTGTAAGAGAGGTCACACTATGGAGTCTATACTGTAAGAGAGGTCACACTATGGAGTCTATACTGTAAGAGAGGTCACACTATGGAGTCTATACTGTAAGAGAGGTCACACTATGGAGTCTATACTGTAAGAGTGGTCACACTATGGAGTCTATACTGTAAGAGCGGTCACACTATGGAATCTATACTGTAAGAGAGGTCACACTATGGAGTCTATACCGTAAGAGAGGTCACACTATGGAGTCTATACCGTAAGAGCGGTCACACTATGGAGTATATACCGTAAGAGAGGTCACACTATTGAGTCTATACTGTAAGAGCGGTCACACTATGGGGTCTATACTGTAAGAGAGGTCACACTATGGAGTATATACTGTAAGAGCGGTCACACTATGGAGTCTATACTGTAAGAGCGGTCACACTATGGAGTCTATACTGTAAGAGAGGTCACACTATGGAGTCTATACTGTAAGAGAGGTCACACTATGGAGACTATACTGTAAGAGAGGTCACACTATGGAGTCTATACTGTAAGAGCGGTCACACTATGGAGTCTATACTGTAAGAGAGATCACACTATGGAGTCTATACTGTAAGAGAGATCACACTATGGAGTCTATACTGTAAGAGCGGTCACACTATGGAGTCTATACTGTAAGAGAGATCACACTATGGAGTCTATACTGTAAGAGAGGTCACACTATGGGGTCTATACTGTAAGAGCGGTCACACTATGGAGTCTATACTGTAACAGCGGTCACACTATGGAGTCTCTACTGTAAGAGAGGTCACACTATGGAGTCTATACTGTAAGAGAGGTCACACTATGGAGTCTATACTGTAAGAGCGGCCACACTATGGAGTCTATACTGTAAGAGAGGTCACACTATGGAGTCTATACTGTAAGAGAGGTCACACTATGGAGTCTATACTGTAAGAGCGGTCACACTATGGAGTCTATACTGTAAGAGAGGTCACACTATGGAGTATATACTGTAAGAGCGGTCACACTATGGAGTCTCTACTGTAAGAGAGATCACACTATGGAGTCTATACTGTAAGAGAGGTCACACTATGGAGTCTATACTGTAAGAGCGGTCACACTATGGAGTCTATACTGTAAGAGAGGTCACACTATGGAGTCTATACTGTAAGAGAGATCACACTATGGAGTCTATACTGTAAGAGAGGTCACACTATGGAGTCTATACTGTAAGAGAGGTCACACTATGGAGTCTATACTGTAAGAGCGGTCACACTATGGAGTCTATACTGTAAGAGCGGTCACACTATGGAGTCTATACTGTAAGAGCGGTCACACTATGGAGTCTATACTGTAAGAGCGGTCACACTATGGAGTCTATACTGTAAGAGCGGTCACACTATGGAGTCTATACTGTAAGAGCGGTCACACTATGGAGTCTATACTGTAAGAGACGTCACACTATGGAGTCTATACTGTAAGAGAGGTCACACTATGGAGTCTATACTGTAAGAGCGGTCACACTATGGAGTCTATACTGTAAGAGAGGTCACACTATGGAGTCTATACTGTAAGAGAGGTCACACTATGGAGTCTATACTGTAAGAGCGGTCACACATGGAGTCTATACTGTAAGAGCGGTCACACTATGGAGTCTATACTGTAAGAGCGGTCACACTATGGAGTCTATACTGTAAGAGAGATCACACTATGGAGTCTATACTGTAAGAGAGGTCACACTATGGAGTCTATACTGTAAGAGCGGTCACACTATGGAGTCTATACTGTAAGAGAGGTCACACTATGGAGTCTATACTGTAAGAGAGGTCACACTATGGAGTCTATACTGTAAGAGAGATCACACTATGGAGTCTATACTGTAAGAGCGGTCACACTATGGAGTCTATACTGTAAGAGAGGTCACACTATGGAGTCTATACTGTAAGAGCGGTCACACTATGGAGTCTATACTGTAAGAGCGGTCACACTATGGAGTCTATACTGTAAGAGCGGTCACACTATGGAGTCTATACTGTAAGAGAGGTCACACTATGGAGTCTATACTGTAAGAGAGATCACACTATGGAGTCTATACTGTAAGATAGGTCACACTATGGAGTCTATACTGTAAGAGAGGTCACACTATGGAGTCTATACTGTAAGAGAGGTCACACTATGGAGTCTATACTGTAAGAGAGATCACACTATGGAGTCTATACTGTAAGAGAGGTCACACTATGGAGTCTATACTGTAAGAGAGGTCACACTATGGAGTCTATACCGTAAGAGAGGTCACACTATGGAGTCTATACCGTAAGAGAGGTCACACTATGGAGTCTATACCGTAAGAGAGGTCACACTATGGGGTCTATACCGTAAGAGGGGTCACACTATGGGGTCTATACTGTAAGAGCGGTCACACTATGGAGTCTATACTGTAAGAGCGCTCACACTATGGAGTCTATACTGTAAGAGAGGTCACACTATGGCGTCTATACTGTAAGAGAGGTCACACTATGGAGTCTATACTGTAAGAGCGGTCACACTATGGAGTCTATACTGTAAGAGAGGTCACACATGGAGTCTATACTGTAAGAGCGGTCACACTATGGAGTCTATACTGTAAGAGAGGTCACACTATGGAGTCTATACTGTAAGAGAGGTCACACTATGGAGTCTATACTGTAAGAGCGGTCACACTATGGAGTCTATACTGTAAGAGCGGTCACACTATGGAGTCTATACTGTAAGAGAGATCACACTATGGAGTCTATACTGTAAGAGAGGTCACACTATGGAGTCTATACTGTAAGAGAGGTCACACTATGGAGTCCATATTGTAAGAGAGATCACACTATGGAGTCTATACTGTAAGAGAGGTCACACTATGGAGTCTATACTGTAAGAGGTCACACTATGGAGTCTATACTGTAAGAGAGGTCACACTATGGAGTCTATACTGTAAGAGAGGTCACACTATGGAGTCTATACTGTAAGAGAGGTCACACTATGGAGTCTATACTGTAAGAGAGGTCACACTATGGAGTCTATACTGTAAGAGTGGTCACACTATGGAGTCTATACTGTAAGAGAGGTCACACTATGGAGTCTATACTGTAAGAGCGGTAACACTATGGAGTCTATACTGTAAGAGCGGTAACACTATGGAGTCTATACTGTAAGAGCGGTAACACTATGGAGTCTATACTGTAAGAGCGGTAACACTATGGAGTCTATACTGTAAGAGCGGTCACACTATGGAGTCTATACTGTAAGAGCGGTCACACTATGGAGTCTATACTGTAAGAGCGGTCACACTATGGAGTCTATACTGTAAGAGCGGTCACACTATGGAGTCTATACTGTAAGAGAGGTCACACTATGGAGTCTATACTGTAAGAGAGGTCACACTATGGAGTCTATACTGTAAGAGAGGTCACACTATGGAGTCTATACTGTAAGAGAGGTCACACTATGGAGTCTATACTGTAAGAGAGGTCACACTATGTAGTCTATACTGTAAGAGAGGACACACTATGGAGTCTATACTGTAAGAGCGGTCACACTATGGAGTCTATACTGTAAGAGAGGTCACACTATGGAGTCTATACTGTAAGAGAGGACACACTATGGAGTCTATACTGTAAGAGAGGTCACACTATGGAGTCTATACTGTAAGAGAGGTCACACTATGGAGTCTCTACTGTAAGAGCGGTCACACTATGGAGTCTATACTGTAAGAGAGGTCACACTATGGAGTCTATACTGTAAGAGAGGTCACACTATGGAGTCTATACTGTAAGAGCGGTCACACTATGGAGTCTCTACTGTAAGAGCGGTCACACTATGGAGTCTATACTGTAAGAGAGGTCACACTATGGAGTCTATACTGTAAGAGAGGTCACACTATGGAGTCTATACTGTAAGAGAGGACACACTATGGAGTCTATACTGTAAGAGCGGTCACACTATGGAGTCTATACTGTAAGAGAGGTCACACTATGTAGTCTATACTGTAAGAGAGGACACACTATGGAGTCTATACTGTAAGAGAGGTCACACTATGGAGTCTATACTGTAAGAGAGGTCACACTATGGAGTCTCTACTGTAAGAGCGGTCACACTATGGAGTCTATACTGTAAGAGAGGTCACACTATGGAGTCTATACTGTAAGAGAGGTCACACTATGGAGTCTATACTGTAAGAGCGGTCACACTATGGAGTCTCTACTGTAAGAGCGGTCACACTATGGAGTCTATACTGTAAGAGAGGTCACACTATGGAGTCTATACTGTAAGAGAGGTCACACTATGGAGTCTATACTGTAAGAGAGGTCACACTATGGGGTCTATACTGTAAGAGAGGTCACACTATGGAGTCTATACTGTAAGAGCGGTCACACTATGGAGTCTATACTGTAAGAGAGGTCACACTATGGAGTCTATACTGTAAGAGAGGTCACACTATGGAGTCTATACTGTAAGAGAGGTCACACTATGGAGTCTATACTGTAAGAGCGGTCACACTATGGAGTCTATACCGCAAGAGCGGTCACACTATGGAGTCTATACCGTAAGAGCGGTCACACTATGGAGTCTATACTGTAAGAGAGGTCACACTATGGAGTCGATACTGTAAGAGCGGTCACACTATGGAGTCTATACTGTAAGAGCGGTCACACTATGGAGTCTATACTGTAAGAGCGGTCACACTATGGAGTCTATACTGTAAGAGAGGTCACACTATGGAGTCTATACTGTAAGAGCGGTAACACTATGGAGTCTATACTGTAAGAGCGGTCACACTATGGAGTCTATACTGTAAGAGCGGTAACACTATGGAGTCTATACTGTAAGAGCGGTCACACTATGGAGTCTATACTGTAAGAGCGGTCACACTATGGAGTCTATACTGTAAGAGCGGTCACACTATGGAGTCTATACTGTAAGAGCGGTCACACTATGGAGTCTATACTGTAAGAGAGGTCACACTATGGAGTCTATACTGTAAGAGAGGTCACACTATGGAGTCTATACTGTAAGAGAGGTCACACTATGGAGTCTATACTGTAAGAGAGGTCACACTATGGAGTCTATACTGTAAGAGAGGTCACACTATGTAGTCTATACTGTAAGAGAGGACACACTATGGAGTCTATACTGTAAGAGAGGTCACACTATGGAGTCTATACTGTAAGAGAGGTCACACTATGGAGTCTATACTGTAAGAGAGGTCACACTATGGAGTCTATACTGTAAGAGAGGTCACACTATGTAGTCTATACTGTAAGAGAGGACACACTATGGAGTCTATACTGTAAGAGAGATCACACTATGGAGTCTATACTGTAAGAGCGGTCACACTATGGAGTCTATACTGTAAGAGAGGTCACACTATGGAGTCTATACTGTAAGAGAGGTCACACTATGGAGTCTCTACTGTAAGAGCGGTCACACTATGGAGTCTATACTGTAAGAGAGGTCACACTATGGAGTCTATACTGTAAGAGAGGTCACACTATGGAGTCTATACTGTAAGAGCGGTCACACTATGGAGTCTCTACTGTAAGAGCGGTCACACTATGGAGTCTATACTGTAAGAGAGGTCACACTATGGAGTCTATACTGTAAGAGAGGTCACACTATGGAGTCTATACTGTAAGAGAGATCACACTATGGAGTCTACACTGTAAGAGAGGTCACACTATGGAGTCTATACTGTAAGAGCGGTCACACTATGGAGTCTATACTGTAAGAGCGATCACACTATGGAGTCTATACTGTAAGAGAGGTCACACTATGGAGTCTATACTGTAAGAGAGATCACACTATGGAGTCTACACTGTAAGAGAGGTCACACTATGGAGTCTATACTGTAAGAGCAGTCACACTATGGAGTCTATACTGTAAGAGCGATCACACTATGGAGTCTATACTGTAAGAGCGGTCACACTATGGAGTCTATACTGTAAGAGCGGTCACACTATGGAGTCTATACTGTAAGAGAGATCACACTATGGAGTCTATACTGTAAGAGAGGTCACACTATGGAGTCTATACTGTAAGAGCGGTCACACTATGGAGTATATACTGTAAGAGAGGTCACACTATGGAGTCTATACTGTAAGAGAGGTCACACTATGGAGTCTATACTGTAAGAGAGGTCACACTATGGAGTCTATACTGTAAGAGAGGTCACACTATGGAGTCTATACTGTATGAGAGGTCACACTATGGAGTCTATACTGTAAGAGCGGTCACACTATGGGGTCTATACTGTAAGAGAGATCACACTATGGAGTCTATACTGTAAGAGCGGTCACACTATGGAGTCTATACTGTAAGAGCGGTCACACTATGGAGTCTATACTGTAAGAGAGGTCACACTATGGAGTCTATACTGTAAGAGAGGTCACACTATGGAGTCTATACTGTAAGAGAGGTCACACTATGGAGTCTATACTGTAAGAGCGGTCACACTATGGAGTCTATACTGTAAGAGAGGTCACACTATGGAGTCTATACTGTAAGAGCGGTCACACTATGGAGTCTATACTGTAAGAGAGGTCACACTATGGAGTCTATACTGTAAGAGCGATCACACTATGGAATCTATACTGTAAGAGAGGTCACACTATGGAGTCTATACTGTAAGAGAGGTCACACTATGGAGTCTATACTGTAAGAGCGGTCACACTATGGAGTCTATACTGTAAGAGAGGTCACACTATGGAGTCTATACTGTAAGAGAGGTCACACTATGGAGTCTATACTGTAAGAGAGGTCACACTATGGAGTCTATACTGTAAGAGAGGTCACACTATGGAGTCTATACTGTAAGAGAGGTCACACTATGGAGTCTATACTGTAAGAGCGGTCACACTATGGAGTCTATACTGTAAGAGCGGTCACACTATGGAATCTATACTGTAAGAGAGGTCACACTATGGAGTCTATACCGTAAGAGAGGTCACACTATGGAGTCTATACCGTAAGAGCGGTCACACTATGGAGTATATACCGTAAGAGAGGTCACACTATTGAGTCTATACCGTAAGAGCGGTCACACTATGGGGTCTATACTGTAAGAGAGGTCACACTATGGAGTCTATACTGTAAGAGCGGTCACACTATGGAGTCTATACTGTAAGAGAGGTCACACTATGGAGTCTATACTGTAAGAGAGGTCACACTATGGAGACTATACTGTAAGAGAGGTCACACTATGGAGTCTATACTGTAAGAGCGGTCACACTATGGAGTCTATACTGTAAGAGAGATCACACTATGGAGTCTATACTGTAAGAGAGATCACACTATGGAGTCTATACTGTAAGAGCGGTCACACTATGGAGTCTATACTGTAAGAGAGATCACACTATGGAGTCTATACTGTAAGAGAGATCACACTATGGAGTCTATACTGTAAGAGAGGTCACACTATGGGGTCTATACTGTAAGAGCGGTCACACTATGGAGTCTATACTGTAACAGCGGTCACACTATGGAGTCTCTACTGTAAGAGAGGTCACACTATGGAGTCTATACTGTAAGAGAGGTCACACTATGGAGTCTATACTGTAAGAGCGGCCACACTATGGAGTCTATACTGTAAGAGAGGTCACACTATGGAGTCTATACTGTAAGAGAGGTCACACTATGGAGTCTATACTGTAAGAGAGGTCACACTATGGAGTCTATACTGTAAGAGCGGTCACACTATGGAGTCTATACTGTAAGAGAGGTCACACTATGGAGTATATACTGTAAGAGCGGTCACACTATGGAGTCTCTACTGTAAGAGAGATCACACTATGGAGTCTATACTGTAAGAGAGGTCACACTATGGAGTCTATACTGTAAGAGCGGTCACACTATGGAGTCTATACTGTAAGAGAGGTCACACTATGGAGTCTATACTGTAAGAGAGATCACACTATGGAGTCTATACTGTAAGAGAGGTCACACTATGGAGTCTATACTGTAAGAGAGGTCACACTATGGAGTCTATACTGTAAGAGCGGTCACACTATGGAGTCTATACTGTAAGAGCGGTCACACTATGGAGTCTATACTGTAAGAGCGGTCACACTATGGAGTCTATACTGTAAGAGCGGTCACACTATGGAGTCTATACTGTAAGAGCGGTCACACTATGGAGTCTATACTGTAAGAGCGGTCACACTATGGAGTCTATACTGTAAGAGACGTCACACTATGGAGTCTATACTGTAAGAGAGGTCACACTATGGAGTCTATACTGTAAGAGCGGTCACACTATGGAGTCTATACTGTAAGAGAGGTCACACTATGGAGTCTATACTGTAAGAGAGGTCACACTATGGAGTCTATACTGTAAGAGCGGTCACACATGGAGTCTATACTGTAAGAGCGGTCACACTATGGAGTCTATACTGTAAGAGCGGTCACACTATGGAGTCTATACTGTAAGAGAGATCACACTATGGAGTCTATACTGTAAGAGAGGTCACACTATGGAGTCTATACTGTAAGAGCGGTCACACTATGGAGTCTATACTGTAAGAGAGGTCACACTATGGAGTCTATACTGTAAGAGAGGTCACACTATGGAGTCTATACTGTAAGAGAGATCACACTATGGAGTCTATACTG
Source organism: Hyla sarda (assembly GCF_029499605.1). Lineage (NCBI taxonomy): Eukaryota > Metazoa > Chordata > Amphibia > Anura > Hylidae > Hyla > Hyla sarda. The sequence continues at coordinate 42,723 of NW_026608791.1, read as the reverse complement.
TAAGAGCGGTCACACTATGGAGTCTATACTGTAAGAGAGGTCACACTATGGAGTCTATACTGTAAGAGCGGTCACACTATGGAGTCTATACTGTAAGAGCGGTCACACTATGGAGTCTATACTGTAAGAGCGGTCACACTATGGAGTCTATACTGTAAGAGAGGTCACACTATGGAGTCTATACTGTAAGAGAGATCACACTATGGAGTCTATACTGTAAGATAGGTCACACTATGGAGTCTATACTGTAAGAGAGGTCACACTATGGAGTCTATACTGTAAGAGAGGTCATACTATGGAGTCTATACTGTAAGAGAGATCACACTATGGAGTCTATACTGTAAGAGAGGTCACACTATGGAGTCTATACTGTAAGAGAGGTCACACTATGGAGTCTATACCGTAAGAGAGGTCACACTATGGAGTCTATACCGTAAGAGAGGTCACACTATGGAGTCTATACTGTAAGAGAGGTCACACTATGGAGTCTATACCGTAAGAGGGGTCACACTATGGGGTCTATACCGTAAGAGCGGTCACACTATGGAGTCTATACTGTAAGAGCGCTCACACTATGGAGTCTATACTGTAAGAGAGGTCACACTATGGCGTCTATACTGTAAGAGAGGTCACACTATGGAGTCTATACTGTAAGAGCGGTCACACTATGGAGTCTATACTGTAAGAGAGGTCACACATGGAGTCTATACTGTAAGAGCGGTCACACTATGGAGTCTATACTGTAAGAGAGGTCACACTATGGAGTCTATACTGTAAGAGAGGTCACACTATGGAGTCTATACTGTAAGAGCGGTCACACTATGGAGTCTATACTGTAAGAGCGGTCACACTATGGAGTCTATACTGTAAGAGAGATCACACTATGGAGTCTATACTGTAAGAGAGGTCACACTATGGAGTCTATACTGTAAGAGAGGTCACACTATGGAGTCCATATTGTAAGAGAGATCACACTATGGAGTCTATACTGTAAGAGAGGTCACACTATGGAGTCTATACTGTAAGAGGTCACACTATGGAGTCTATACTGTAAGAGAGGTCACACTATGGAGTCTATACTGTAAGAGAGGTCACACTATGGAGTCTATACTGTAAGAGAGGTCACACTATGGAGTCTATACTGTAAGAGCGGTCACACTATGGAGTCTATACTGTAAGAGCGGTCACACTATGGAGTCTATACTGTAAGAGAGATCACACTATGGAGTCTATACTGTAAGAGAGGTCACACTATGGAGTCTATACTGTAAGAGAGGTCACACTATGGAGTCCATATTGTAAGAGAGATCACACTATGGAGTCTATACTGTAAGAGAGGTCACACTATGGAGTCTATACTGTAAGAGGTCACACTATGGAGTCTATACTGTAAGAGAGGTCACACTATGGAGTCTATACTGTAAGAGAGGTCACACTATGGAGTCTATACTGTAAGAGTGGTCACACTATGGAGTCTATACTGTAAGAGAGGTCACACTATGGAGTCTATACTGTAAGAGCGGTAACACTATGGAGTCTATACTGTAAGAGCGGTAACACTATGGAGTCTATACTGTAAGAGCGGTAACACTATGGAGTCTATACTGTAAGAGCGGTAACACTATGGAGTCTATACTGTAAGAGCGGTCACACTATGGAGTCTATACTGTAAGAGCGGTCACACTATGGAGTCTATACTGTAAGAGCGGTCACACTATGGAGTCTATACTGTAAGAGCGGTCACACTATGGAGTCTATACTGTAAGAGAGGTCACACTATGGAGTCTATACTGTAAGAGAGGTCACACTATGGAGTCTATACTGTAAGAGAGGTCACACTATGGAGTCTATACTGTAAGAGAGGTCACACTATGGAGTCTATACTGTAAGAGAGGTCACACTATGTAGTCTATACTGTAAGAGAGGACACACTATGGAGTCTATACTGTAAGAGAGGTCACACTATGGAGTCTATACTGTAAGAGAGGTCACACTATGGAGTCTATACTGTAAGAGAGGTCACACTATGGAGTCTATACTGTAAGAGAGGTCACACTATGTAGTCTATACTGTAAGAGAGGACACACTATGGAGTCTATACTGTAAGAGAGGTCACACTATGGAGTCTATACTGTAAGAGAGGTCACACTATGGAGTCTCTACTGTAAGAGCGGTCACACTATGGAGTCTATACTGTAAGAGAGGTCACACTATGGAGTCTATACTGTAAGAGAGGTCACACTATGGAGTCTATACTGTAAGAGCGGTCACACTATGGAGTCTCTACTGTAAGAGCGGTCACACTATGGAGTCTATACTGTAAGAGAGGTCACACTATGGAGTCTATACTGTAAGAGAGGTCACACTATGGAGTCTATACTGTAAGAGAGGTCACACTATGGGGTCTATACTGTAAGAGAGGTCACACTATGGAGTCTATACTGTAAGAGCGGTCACACTATGGAGTCTATACTGTAAGAGAGGTCACACTATGGAGTCTATACTGTAAGAGAGGTCACACTATGGAGTCTATACTGTAAGAGAGGTCACACTATGGAGTCTATACTGTAAGAGCGGTCACACTATGGAGTCTATACCGCAAGAGCGGTCACACTATGGAGTCTATACTGTAAGAGCGGTCACACTATGGAGTCTATACTGTAAGAGAGGTCACACTATGGAGTCGATACTGTAAGAGCGGTCACACTATGGAGTCTATACTGTAAGAGCGGTCACACTATGGAGTCTATACTGTAAGAGTGGTCACACTATGGAGTCTATACTGTAAGAGAGGTCACACTATGGAGTCTATACTGTAAGAGCGGTAACACTATGGAGTCTATACTGTAAGAGCGGTCACACTATGGAGTCTATACTGTAAGAGCGGTAACACTATGGAGTCTATACTGTAAGAGCGGTCACACTATGGAGTCTATACTGTAAGAGCGGTCACACTATGGAGTCTATACTGTAAGAGCGGTCACACTATGGAGTCTATACTGTAAGAGCGGTCACACTATGGAGTCTATACTGTAAGAGAGGTCACACTATGGAGTCTATACTGTAAGAGAGGTCACACTATGGAGTCTATACTGTAAGAGAGGTCACACTATGGAGTCTATACTGTAAGAGAGGTCACACTATGGAGTCTATACTGTAAGAGAGGTCACACTATGTAGTCTATACTGTAAGAGAGGACACACTATGGAGTCTATACTGTAAGAGAGGTCACACTATGGAGTCTATACTGTAAGAGAGGTCACACTATGGAGTCTATACTGTAAGAGAGGTCACACTATGGAGTCTATACTGTAAGAGAGGTCACACTATGTAGTCTATACTGTAAGAGAGGACACACTATGGAGTCTATACTGTAAGAGAGGTCACACTATGGAGTCTATACTGTAAGAGAGGTCACACTATGGAGTCTCTACTGTAAGAGCGGTCACACTATGGAGTCTATACTGTAAGAGAGGTCACACTATGGAGTCTATACTGTAAGAGAGGTCACACTATGGAGTCTATACTGTAAGAGCGGTCACACTATGGAGTCTCTACTGTAAGAGCGGTCACACTATGGAGTCTATACTGTAAGAGAGGTCACACTATGGAGTCTATACTGTAAGAGAGGTCACACTATGGAGTCTATACTGTAAGAGAGGTCACACTATGGGGTCTATACTGTAAGAGAGGTCACACTATGGAGTCTATACTGTAAGAGCGGTCACACTATGGAGTCTATACTGTAAGAGAGGTCACACTATGGAGTCTATACTGTAAGAGAGGTCACACTATGGAGTCTATACTGTAAGAGAGGTCACACTATGGAGTCTATACTGTAAGAGCGGTCACACTATGGAGTCTATACCGCAAGAGCGGTCACACTATGGAGTCTATACTGTAAGAGCGGTCACACTATGGAGTCTATACTGTAAGAGAGGTCACACTATGGAGTCGATACTGTAAGAGCGGTCACACTATGGAGTCTATACTGTAAGAGCGGTCACACTATGGAGTCTATACTGTAAGAGCGGTCACACTATGGAGTCTATACTGTAAGAGAGGTCACACTATGGAGTCTATACTATAAGAGCGGTCACACTATGGAGTCTATACTGTAAGAGAGATCACACTATGGAGTCTATACTGTAAGAGCGGTCACACTATGGAGTCTATACTGTAAGAGAGGTCACACTATGGAGTCTATACTGTAAAAGCAGTCACACTATGGAGTCTATACTGTAAGAGAGGTCACACTATGGAGTCTATACTGTAAGAGAGGTCACACTATGGAGTCTATACCGTAAGAGCGGTCACACTATGGAGTCTATACTGTAAGAGAGGTCACACTATGGAGTCTATACTGTAAGAGAGGTCACACTATGGAGTCTATACTGTAAGAGCGGTCACACTATGGAGTCTATACTGTAAGAGAGGTCACACTATGGAGTCTATACTGTAAAAGCAGTCACACTATGGAGTCTATACTGTAAGAGAGGTCACACTATGGAGTCTATACTGTAAGAGAGGTCACACTATGGAGTCTATACCGTAAGAGCGGTCACACTATGGAGTCTATACTGTAAGAGAGGTCACACTATGGAGTCTATACTGTAAGAGAGGTCACACTATGGAGTCTATACTGTAAGAGAGGTCACACTATGGAGTCTATACTGTAAGAGAAGTCACACTATGGAGTCCATACTGTAAGAGAGGTCACACTATGGAGTCTATACTGTAAGAGCGCTCACACTATGGAGTCTATACTGTAAGAGTGGTCACACTATGGAGTCTATACTGTAAGAGAAGTCACACTATGGAGTCCATACTGTAAGAGAGGTCACACTATGGAGTCTATACTGTAAGAGCGCTCACACTATGGGGTCTATACTGTAAGAGCGGTCACACTATGGAGTCTATACTGTAAGTGCGGTTACACTATGGAGTCTATACTGTAAGAGCGGTCACACTATGGAGTCTATACTGTAAGAGAGGTCACACTATGGAGTCTATACTGTAAGAGAGGTCACACTATGGAGTCTATACTGTAAGAGAGATCACACTATGGAGTCTATACTGTAAGAGCGGTCACACTATGGAGTCTATACTGTAAGAGAGATCACACTATGGAGTCTATACTGTAAGAGAGATCACACTATGGAGTCTATACTGTAAGAGAGGTCACACTATGGGGTCTATACTGTAAGAGCGGTCACACTATGGAGTCTATACTGTAACAGCGGTCACACTATGGAGTCTCTACTGTAAGAGAGGTCACACTATGGAGTCTATACTGTAAGAGGTCACACTATGGAGTCTATACTGTAAGAGAGGTCACACTATGGAGTCTATACTGTAAGAGCGGTCACACTATGGAGTCTATACTGTAAGAGAGATCACACTATGGAGTCTATACTGTAAGAGAGATCACACTATGGAGTCTATACTGTAAGAGCGGTCACACTATGGAGTCTATACTGTAAGAGAGATCACACTATGGAGTCTATACTGTAAGAGAGATCACACTATGGAGTCTATACTGTAAGAGAGGTCACACTATGGGGTCTATACTGTAAGAGCGGTCACACTATGGAGTCTATACTGTAACAGCGGTCACACTATGGAGTCTCTACTGTAAGAGAGGTCACACTATGGAGTCTATACTGTAAGAGAGGTCACACTATGGAGTCTATACTGTAAGAGCGGCCACACTATGGAGTCTATACTGTAAGAGCGGTCACACTATGGAGTCTATACTGTAAGAGAGGTCACACTATGGAGTCTATACTGTAAGAGAGGTCACACTATGGAGTCTATACTGTAAGAGAGGTAACACTATGGAGTCTATACTGTAAGAGCGGTCACACTATGGAGTCTATACTGTAAGAGCGGTCACACTATGGAGTCTCTACTGTAAGAGCGGTCACACTATGGAGTCTATACTGTAAGAGAGATCACACTATGGAGTCTATACTGTAAGATAGGTCACACTATGGAGTCTATACTGTAAGAGAGGTCACACTATGGAGTCTATACTGTAAGAGCGGTCACACTATGGAGTCTATACTGTAAGAGAGGTCACACTATGGAGTCTATACTGTAAGAGAGATCACACTATGGAGTCTATACTGTAAGAGCGGTCACACTATGGGGTCTATACTGTAAGAGCGGTCACACTATGGAGTCTATACTGTAAGAGCGGTCACACTATGGAGTCTATACTGTAAGAGCGGTCACACTATGGAGTCTATACTGTAAGAGCGGTCACACTATGGAGTCTATACTGTAAGAGCGGTCACACTATGGAGTCTATACTGTAAGAGCGATCACACTATGGAGTCTATACTGTAAGAGAGGTCACACTATGGAGTCTATACTGTAAGAGCGGTCACACTATGGAGTCTATACTGTAAGAGAGGTCACACTATGGAGTCTATACTGTAAGAGAGGTCACACTATGGAGTCTATACTGTAAGAGCGGTCACACTATGGAGTCTATACTGTAAGAGCGGTCACACTATGGAGTCTATACTGTAAGAGCGGTCACACTATGGAGTCTATACTGTAAGAGACGTCACACTATGGAGTCTATACTGTAAGAGCGGCCACACTATGGAGTCTATACTGTAAGAGAGGTCACACTATGGAGTCTATACTGTAAGAGCGGTCACACATGGAGTCTATACTGTAAGAGCGGTCACACTATGGAGTCTATACTGTAAGAGCGGTCACACTATGGAGTCTATACTGTAAGAGAGATCACACTATGGAGTCTATACTGTAAGAGAGGTCACACTATGGAGTCTATACTGTAAGAGCGGTCACACTATGGAGTCTATACTGTAAGAGAGGTCACACTATGGAGTCTATACTGTAAGAGAGGTCACACTATGGAGTCTATACTGTAAGAGAGATCACACTATGGAGTCTATACTGTAAGAGAGGTCACACTATGGAGTCTATACTGTAAGAGAGGTCATACTATGGAGTCTATACTGTAAGAGAGGTCACACATGGAGTCTATACTGTAAGAGCGGTCACACTATGGAGTCTATACTGTAAGAGAGGTCACACTATGGAGTCTATACTGTAAGAGAGGTCACACTATGGAGTCTATACTGTAAGAGAGGTCACACTATGGAGTCTATACTGTAAGAGAGGTCACACTATGGAGTCTATACTGTAAGAGAGGTCACACTATGGAGTCTATACTGTAAGAGAGGTCACACTATGGAGTCTATACTGTAAGAGAGGTCACACTATGGAGTCTATACTGTAAGAGGGGTCACACTATGGAGTCTATACTGTAAGAGAGGTCACACTATGGAGTCTATACTGTAAGAGAGGTCACACTATGGAGTCTATACTGTAAGAGCGGTCACACTATGGAGTCTATACTGTAAGAGCGGTCACACTATGGAGTCTATACTGTAAGAGAGATCACACTATGGAGTCTATACTGTAAGAGAGGTCACACTATGGAGTCTATACTGTAAGAGAGGTCACACTATGGAGTCCATATTGTAAGAGAGATCACACTATGGAGTCTATACTGTAAGAGAGGTCACACTATGGAGTATATACTGTGGTCACACTATGGAGTCTATACTGTAAGAGAGGTCACACTATGGAGTCTATACTGTAAGAGAGGTCACACTATGTAGTCTATACTGTAAGAGAGGTCACACTATGGAGTCTATACTGTAAGAGGTCACACTATGGAGTCTATACTGTAAGAGAGGTCACACTATGGAGTCTATACTGTAAGAGCGGTCACACTATGGAGTCTATACTGTAAGAGCGGTCACACTATGGAGTCTATACTGTAAGAGAGGTCACACTATGGAGTCTATACTGTAAGAGAGGTCATACTATGGAGTCTATACTGTAAGAGGGGTCACACTATGGAGTCTATACTGTAAGAGCGGTCACACTATGTAGTCTATACTGTAAGAGAGGACACACTATGGAGTCTATACTGTAAGAGAGGTCACACTATGGAGTCTATACTGTAAGAGAGGTCACACTATGGAGTCTATACTGTAAGAGCGGTAACACTATGGAGTCTATACTGTAAGAGCGGTCACACTATGGAGTCTATACTGTAAGAGCGGTCACACTATGGAGTCTATACTGTAAGAGAGGTCACACTATGGAGTCTATACTGTAAGAGAGGTCACACTATGGAGTCTATACTGTGGGAGAGGTCACACTATGGAGTCTATACTGTAAGAGAGATCACACTATGGAGTCTATACTGTAAGAGAGGTCACACTATGGAGTCTATACTGTAAGAGAGATCACACTATGGAGTCTATACTGTAAGAGCGGTCACACTATGGAGTCTATACTGTAAGAGAGGTCACACTATGGAGTCTCTACTGTAAGAGCGGTCACACTATGGAGTCTATACTGTAAGAGAGGTCACACTATGGAGTCTATACTATAAGAGAGGTCACACTATGGAGTCTATACTGTAAGAGAGGTCACACTATGGAGTCTATACTGTAAGAGAGGTCACACTATGGAGTCTATACTGTAAGAGAGGTCACACAATGGAGTCTATACTGTAAGAGAGGTCACACTATGGGGTCTATACTGTAAGAGAGGTCACACTATGGGGTCTATACTGTAAGAGAGGTCACACTATGGAGTCTATACTGTAAGAGCGGTCACACTATGGAGTCTATACTGTAAGAGAGGTCACACTATGGAGTCTATACTGTAAGAGAGATCACACTATGGAGTCTATACTGTAAGAGCGGTCACACTATGGAGTCTATACCGTAAGAGCGGTCACACTATGGAGTCTATACTGTAAGAGCGGTCACACTATGGAGTCTATACTGTAAGAGCGGTCACACTATGGAGTCTATACTGTAAAAGCAGTCACACTATGGAGTCTATACTGTAAGAGAGGTCACACTATGGAGTCTATACTGTAAGAGAGGTCACACTATGGAGTCTATACTGTAAGAGAGGTCACACTATGGAGTCTATACTGTAAGAGAGGTCACACTATGGAGTCTATACTGTAAGAGAGGTCACACTATGGAGTCTATACTGTAAGAGCAGTCACACTATGGAGTCCATACTGTAAGAGAGGTCACACTATGGAGTCTATACTGTAAGAGCGCTCACACTATGGAGTCTATACTGTAAGAGCGGTCACACTATGGAGTCTATACTGTAAGAGAGGTCACACTATGGAGTCTATACTGTAAGAGCGGTCACACTATGGAGTCTATACTGTAAGTGCGGTTACACTATGGAGTCTATACTGTAAGAGTGGTCACACTATGGAGTCTATACTGTAAGAGAGGTCAAACTATGGAGTCTATACTGTAAGAGCGGTCACACTATGGAGTCTATACTGTAAGAGCGGTCACACTATGGAGTCTATACTGTAAGAGAGATCACACTATGGAGTCTATACTGTAATAGAGATCACACTATGGAGTCTATACTGTAAGAGAGGTCACACTATGGCGTCTATACTGTAAGAGCGGTCACACTATGGAGTCTATACTGTAAGAGCGGTCACACTATGGAGTCTATACTGTAAGAGCGGTCACACTATGGAGTCTATACTGTAAGAGAGGTCACACATGGAGTCTATACTTTAAGAGAGGTCACACTATGGAGTCTATACTGTAAGAGAGGTCACACATGGAGTCTATACTTTAAGAGAGGTCACACTATGGAGTCTATACTGTAAGAGAGGTCTCACTATGGAGTCTATACTGTAAGAGCGGTCACACTATGGAGTCTATACTGTAAGAGCGGTCACACTATGGAGTCTATACTGTAAGAGCGGTCACACTATGGAGTCTATACTGTAAGAGAGGTCACACTATGGAGTCTATACTGTAAGAGCGGTCACACTATGGAGTCTATATTGTAAGAGAGGTCACACTATGGAGTCTATACTGTAAGAGAGATCACACTATGGAGTCTACACTGTAAGAGAGATCACACTATGGAGTCTATACTGTAAGAGCGGTCACACTATGGAGTCTATACTGTAAGAGAGGTCACACTATGGAGTCTATACTGTAAGAGAGGTCACACTATGGGTCTATACTGTAAGAGAGGTCACACTATGGAGTCTATACTGTAAGAGCGGTCACATTATGGAGTCTATACTGTAAGAGCGGTCACACTATGGAGTCTATACTGTAAGAGCGGTCACACTATGGAGTCTATACTCTAAGAGAGGTCACACTATGGAGTCTATACTGTAAGAGAGGTCACACTATGGAGTCTATACTGTAAGAGCGGTCACACTATGGAGTCTATACTGTAAGAGAGGTCACACTATGGAGTCTATACTGTAAGAGCGGTCACACTATGGAGTCTATACTGTAAGAGAGGTCACACTATGGAGTGTATACTGTAAGAGAGGTCACACTATGGAGTCTATACTGTAAGAGAGGTCACACTATGGAGTCTATACTGTAAGAGAGGTCACACTATGGAGTATATACTGTAAGAGAGATCACACTATGGAGTCTATACTGTAAGAGAGGTCACACTATGGAGTATATACTGTAAGAGAGATCACACTATGGAGTCTATACTGTAAGAGAGGTCACACTATGGTGTCTATACTGTAAGAGAGGTCACACTATGGAGTCTATACTGTAAGAGAGATCACACTATGGAGTCTATACTGTAAGAGAGGTCACACTATGGTGTCTATACTGTAAGAGAGGTCACACTATGGAGTCTATACTGTAAGAGAGATCACACTATGGAGTCTATACTGTAAGAGAGGTCACACTATGGAGTCTATACTGTAAGAGAGGTCACACTATGGAGTCTATACTGTAAGAGAGATCACACTATGGAGTCTATACTGTAAGAGAGGTCACACTATGGAGTCTATACTGTAAGAGAGGTCACACTATGGAGTCTATACTGTAAGAGAGGTCACACTATGGAGTCTATACTGTAAGAGAGGTCACACTATGGAGTCTATACTGTAAGAGAGGTCACACTATGGAGTCTATACTGTAAGAGAGGTCACACTATGGAGTCTATACTGTAAGAGAGGTCACACTATGGAGTCTTTACTGTAAGAGAGGTCACACTATGGAGGATATACTGTAAGAGCAGTCACACTATGGAGTCTATACTGTAAGAGAGGTCACACTATGGAGTCTATACTGTAAGAGAGGTCACACTATGGAGTCTATACTGTAAGAGAGGTCACACTATGGAGTATATACTGTAAGAGCAGTCACACTATGGAGTCTATACTGTAAGAGCGGTCACACTATGGAGTCTATACTGTATGAGAGGTCACACTATGGAGTCTATACTGTAAGAGAGGTCACACTATGGAGTCTATACTGTAAGAGAGGTCACACTATGGAGTCTATACTGTAAGAGAGGTCACACTATGGAGTATATACTGCGGTCACACTATGGAGTCTATACTGTAAGAGAGGTCACACTATGGAGTCTATACTGTAAGAGCGGTCACACTATGGAGTCTATACTGTAAGAGCGGTCACACTATGGAGTCTATACTCTAAGAGAGGTCACACTATGGAGTCTAATCTGTAAGAGAGGTCACACTATGGAGTCTATACTGTAAGAGCGGTCACACTATGGAGTCTATACTGTAAGAGAGGTCACACTATGTAGTCTATACTGTAAGAGAGGTCACACTATGGAGTCTATACTGTAAGAGAGGTCACACTATGGAGTCTATAATGTAAGAGAGGTCACACTATGGAGTCTATACTGTAAGAGAGGTCACACTATGGAGTCTATACTGTAAGAGAGGTCACACTATGGAGTCTATACTGTAAGAGAGGTCACACTATGGAGTCTATACTGTAAGAGAGGTCACACTATGGATTCTATACTGTAAGAGCGGTCACACTATGGAGTCTATACTGTAAGAGCGGTCACACTATGGAGTCTATACTGTAAGAGGGGTCACACTATGGAGTCTATACTGTAAGAGAGGTCACACTATGGAGTCTATACTGTAAGAGAGGTCACACTATGGAGTCTATACTGTAAGAGAGGTCACACTATGGAGTCTATACTGTAAGAGAGGTCTCACTATGGAGTCTATACTGTAAGAGAGGTCACACTATGGAGTCTATACTGTAAGAGAGGTCACACTATGGAGTCTATACTGTAAGAGAGGTCACACTATGGAGTCTATACTGTAAGAGAGGTCACACTATGGAGTCTATACTGTAAGAGAGATCACACTATGGAGTCAATACTGTAAGAGAGGTCACACTATGGAGTCTATACTGTAAGAGAGGTCACACTATGGAGTCTATACTGTAAGAGAGGTCACACTATGGAGTCTATACTGTAAGAGCAGTCACACTATGGAGTCTATACTGTAAGAGCGGTCACACTATGGAGTCTATACTGTAAGAGCGGTCACACTATGGAGTCTATACTGTAAGAGAGATCACACTATGGAGTCTATACTGTAAGAGAGGTCACACTATGGAGTCTATACTTTAAGAGCGGTCACACTATGGAGTCTATACTGTAAGAGCGGTCACACTATGGTGTCTATACTGTAAGAGAGATCACACTATGGAGTCTACACTGTAAGAGAGCTCACACTATGGAGTCTATACTGTAAGAGAGGTCACACTATGGAGTCTATACTGTAAGAGCGCTCACACTATGGAGTCTATACTGTAAGAGAGGTCACACTATGGAGTCTATACTGTAAGAGAGGTCACACTATGGAGTCTATACTGTAAGAGAGGTCACACTATGGAGTCTATACTGTAAGAGAGGTCACACTATGGAGTCTATACTGTAAGAGAGGTCACACTATGGAGTCTATACTGTAAGAGAGGTCACACTATGGAGTCTATACTGTAAGAGCCATCACACTATGGAGTCTATACTGTAAGAGAGGTCACACTATGGAGTCTATACTGTAAGAGAGGTCACACTATGGAGTCTATACTGTAAGAGCGGTCACACTATGGAGTCTATACTGTAAGAGAGATCACACTATGGAGTCTATACTGTAAGAGAAGTCACACTATGGAGTCTATACTGTAAGAGAGATCACACTATGGAGTCTATACTGTAAGAGCGGTCACACTATGGAGTCTATACTGTAAGAGAGGTCACACTATGGAGTCTATATTGTAAGAGAGGTCACACTATGGAGTCTATACTGTAAGAGAGATCACACTATGGCGTCTATACTGTAAGAGCGGTCTCACTATGGAGTCTATACTGTAAGAGAGGTCACACTATGGTGTCTATACTGTAAGAGAGATCACACTATGGAGTCTATACTGTAAGAGAGGTAACACTATGGAGTCTTACTGTAAGAGAGGTCACACTATGGAGTCTATACTGTAAGAGAGGTCACACTATGGAGTCTATACTGTAAGAGAGGTCACACTATGGAGTATATACTGTAAGAGCAGTCACACTATGGAGTCTATACTGTAAGAGCGGTCACACTATGGAGTCTATACTGTAAGAGCGGTCACACTATGGAGTCTATACTGTAAGAGAGATCACACTATGGAGTCTATACTGTAAGAGCGGTCACACTATGGGGTCTATACTGTAAGAGCGGTCACACTATGGAGTCTATACTGTAAGAGAGGTCACACTATGGAGTCTATACTTTAAGAGCGGTCACACTATGGAGTCTATACTGTAAGAGAGGTCACACTATGGAGTCTATACTGTAAGAGAGGTCACACTATGGAGTCTATACTGTAAGAGCGGTCACACTATGGAGTCTATACTGTAAGAGCGGTCACACTATGGTGTCTACACTGTAAGAGAGATCACACTATGGAGTCTACACTGTAAGAGCGGTCACACTATGGAGTCTATACTGTAAGAGCGGTCACACTATGGAGTCTATACTGTAAGAGCGCTCACACTATGGAGTCTATACTGTAAGAGAGGTCACACTATGGAGTCTATACTGTAAGAGAGGTCACACTATGGAGTCTATACTGTAAGAGAGGTCACACTATGGAGTCTATACTGTAAGAGAGGTCACACTATGGAGTCTATACTGTAAGAGAGATCACACTATGGAGTCTATACTGTAAGAGAGGTCACACTATGGAGTCTATACTGTAAGAGAGGTCACACTATGGAGTCTATACTGTAAGAGCGGTCACACTATGGAGTCTATACTGTAAGAGAGATCACACTATGGAGTCTATACTGTAAGAGAAGTCACACTATGGAGTCTATACTGTAAGAGAGATCACACTATGGAGTCTATACTGTAAGAGCGGTCTCACTATGGAGTCTATACTGTAAGAGAGATCACACTATGGCGTCTAAACTGTAAGAGCGGTCTCACTATGGAGTCTATACTGTAAGAGAGGTCACACTATGGTGTCTATACTGTAAGAGAGATCACACTATGGAGTCTATACTGTAAGAGAGGTCACACTATGGAGTCTATACTGTAAGAGAGGTCACACTATGGAGTCTATACTGTAAGAGAGATCACACTACGGCGTCTATACTGTAAGAGCGGTCTCACTATGGAGTCTATACTGTAAGAGAGGTCACACTATGGTGTCTATACTGTACGAGAGATCACACTATGGAGTCTATACTGTAAGAGAGGTCACACTATGGAGTCTATACTGTAAGAGAGGTCACACTATGGAGTCTATACTGTAAGAGAGGTCACACTATGGAGTCTATACTGTAAGAGAGGTCACACTATGGAGTCTATACTGTAAGAGAGATCACACTATGGCGTCTATACTGTAAGAGAGGTCACACTGTGGAGTCTATACTGTAAGAGAGGTCACACTATGGAGTCTATACTGTAAGAGAGGTCACACTATGGAGTCTATACTGTAAGAGAGGTCACACTATGGAGTCTATACTGTAAGAGAGATCACACTATGGAGTCTATACTGTAAGAGCGTTCACACTATGGAGTCTATACTGTAAGAGAGATCAAACTATGGAGTCTATACTGTAAGAGAGGTCACACTATGGGGTCTATACTGTAAGAGAGGTCACACTATGGATTCTATACTGTAAGAGAGGTCACACTATGGGGTCTATACTGTAAGAGCGGTCACACTATGGAGTCTATACTGTAAGAGAGGTCACACTATGGAGTCTATACTGTAAGAGAGATCACACTATGGAGTCTATACTGTAAGAGAGATCACACTATGGAGTCTATACTGTAAGAGAGGTCACACTATGGAGTCTATACTGTAAGAGAAGTCACACTATGGAGTCTATACTGTAAGAGAGGTCACACTATGGAGTATATACTGTAAGAGAGATCACACTATGGAGTCTATACTGTAAGAGAGATCACACTATGGAGTCTATACTGTAAGAGAGGTCACACTATGGAGTCTATACTGTAAGAGAGGTCACACTATGGAGTCTATACTGTAAGAGAGGTCACACTATGGAGTCTATACTGTAAGAGAGATCACACTATGGAGTCTATACTGTAAGAGAAGTCACACTATGGAGTCTATACTGTAAGAGAGGTCACACTATGGAGTCTATACTGTAAGAGAGATCACACTATGGAGTCTATACTGTAAGAGGTCACACTATGGAGACTATACTGTAAGAGAGGTCACACTATGGAGTCTATACTGTAAGAGAGGTCACACTATGGAGTCTATACTGTAAGAGAGATCACACTATGGAGTCTATACTGTAAGAGCGGTCACACTATGGAGTCTATACTGTAAGAGCGGTCACACTATGGAGTCTATACTGTAAGAGCGGTCACACTATGGAGTCTATACTGTAAGAGAGGTCACACTATGGAGTCTATACTGTAAGAGAGATCACACTATGGAGTCTATACTGTAAGAGCGGTCACACTATGGAGTCTATACTGTAAGAGAGGTCACACTATGGAGTCTATACTGTAAGAGCGGTCACACTATGGAGTCTATACTGTAAGAGAGGTCACACTATGTCATTATAATGTAGTATATGACCTAAATATTACTACAAGGACATCATTTATCTCTAATGACCTTACACTCAGATTCTATGTCATATACTACAGACCTGTAATCTCCCCCATGTCATATACTACAGACCTGTAATCTCCTCCATGTCATATACTACAGACCTGTAATCTCCCCCATGTCATATACTACAGACCTGTAATCTCCTCATGTCATATACTACAGACCTGTAATCTCCTCATGTCATATACTACAGACCTGTAATCTTCTCCATGTCATATACTACAGACCTGTAATCTTCTCCATGTCATATACTACAGACCTTTAATCTCCTCCATGTCATATACTACAGACCTGTAATCTCCTCATGTCATATACTACAGACCTGTAATCTCCTCAGGTCATATACTACAGACCTGTAATCTCCTCATGTCATATACTACAGACCTGTAATCTCCTCATGTCATATACTACAGACCTGTAATCTTCTCCATGTCATATACTACAGACCTGTAATCTCCTCCATGTCATATGCTACAGACCTGTAATCTCCTCATGTCATATACTACAGACCTGTAATCTCCTCATGTCATATACTACAGACCTGTAATCTCCCCCATGTCATATACTACAGACCTGTAATCTCCTCCATGTCATATACTACAGACCTGTAATCTCCTCCATGTCATATACTACAGACCTGTAATCTCCCCATGTCATATACTACAGACCTGTAATCTCCTCATGTCATATACTACAGACCTGTAATCTCCTCATGTCATATACTACAGACCTGTAATCTCCCCATGTCATATACTACAGACCTTTAATCTCCTCATGTCATATACTACAGACCTGTAATAACCTCATGTCATGTACTACAGACCTGTAATCTCCTCATGTCATATACTACAGACCTGTAATCTCCTCATGTCATATACTACAGACCTGTAATCTCCCCCATGTCATATACTACAGACCTGTAATCTCCTCCATGTCATATACTACAGACCTGTAATCTCCTCCATGTCATATACTACAGACCTGTAATCTCCCCATGTCATATACTACAGACCTGTAATCTCCTCATGTCATATACTACAGACCTGTAATCTCCTCATGTCATATACTACAGACCTGTAATCTCCTCACGTCATATACTACAGACCTGTAATCTCCCCCATGTCATATACTACAGACCTGTAATCTCCTCATGTCATATACTACAGACCTGTAATCTCCCCCATGTCATATACTACAGACCTGTAATCTCCCCCATGTCATATACTACAGACCTGTAATCTCCTCATGTCATATACTACAGACCTGTAATCTCCTCACGTCATATACTACAGACCTGTAATCTCCCCCATGTCATATACTACAGACCTGTAATCTCCTCATGTCATATACTACAGACCTGTAATCTCCCCCATGTCATATACTACAGACCTGTAATCTCCCCATGTCATATACTACACACCTGTAATCTCCTCCATGTCATATACTACAGACCTGTAATCTCCTCCATGTCATATACTACAGACCTGTAATCTCCTCATGTCATATACTACAGACCTGTAATCTTCTCCATGTCATATACTACAGACCTGTAATAACCTCATGTCATATACTAGAGACCTGTAATCTCCTCATGTCATATACTACAGACCTGTAATCTCCTCATGTCATATACTACAGACCTGTAATCTCCTCATGTCATATACTACAGACATGTAATCTCCTCATGTCATATACTACAGACCTGTAATCTCCTCCATGTCATATACTACAGACCTGTAATCTCCTCATGTCATATACTACAGACATGTAATCTCCTCATGTCATATACTACAGACATGTAATCTCCTCATGTCATATACTACAGACCTGTAATCTCCTCCATGTCATATACTACAGACCTGTAATCTCCCCATGTCATATACTACAGACCTGTAATCTCCTCATGTCATATACTACAGACCTGTAATCTCCTCATGTCATATACTACAGACCTGTAATCTCCTCATGTCATATACTACAGACCTGTAATCTCCTCATGTCATGTACTAAAGACCTCTAATCTCCTCCATGTCATATACTACAGACCTGTAATCTCCTCATGTCATATACTACAGACCTGTAATCTTCTCCATGTCATATACTACAGACCTGTAATCTCCTCTTGTCATATACTACAGACCTGTAATCTTCTCCATGTCATATACTACAGACCTGTAATCTCCTCATGTCATATACTACAGACCTGTAATCTCCTCATGTCATATACTACAGACATGTAATCTCCTCATGTCATATACTACAGACCTGTAATCTCCTCCATGTCATATACTACAGACCTGTAATCTCCTCATTTCATATACTACAGACCTGTAATCTCCTCATGTCATATACTACAGACATGTAATCTCCTCATGTCATATACTACAGACCTGTAATCTCCCCATGTCATATACTACAGACCTGTAATCTCCCCATGTCATATACTACACACCTGTAATCTCCTCCATGTCATATACTACAGACCTGTAATCTCCTCCATGTCATATACTACAGACCTGTAATCTCCTCATGTCATATACTACAGACCTGTAATCTCCCCCATGTCATATACTACAGACCTGTAATCTCCTCCATGTCATATACTACAGACCTGTAATCTCCTCCATGTCATATACTACAGACCTGTAATCTCCCCATGTCATATACTACAGACCTGTAATCTCCTCATGTCATATACTACAGACCTGAAATCTCCCCCATGTCATATACTACAGACCTGTAATCTCCTCCATGTCATATACTACAGACCTGTAATCTCCTCCATGTCATATACTACAGACCTGTAATCTCCCCATGTCATATACTACAGACCTGTAATCTCCTCATGTCATATACTACAGACCTGTAATCTCCTCATGTCATATACTACAGACCTGTAATCTCCTCATGTCATATACTACGGACCTGTAATAACCTCATGTCATGTACTACAGACCTGTAATCTCCTCCATGTCATATACTACAGACCTGTAATCTCCTCATGTCATATACTACAGACCTGTAATCTTCTCCATGTCATATACTACAGACCTGTAATAACCTCATGTCATATACTACAGACCTGTAACCTCCTCATGTCATATACTACAGACCTGTAATCTCCTCCATGTCATATACTACAGACCTGTAATAACCTCATGTCATGTACTACAGACCTGTAATCTCCTCCATGTCATATACTACAGACCTGTAATCTCCTCATGTCATATACTACAGACCTGTAATCTCCTCATGTCATATACTACAGACCTGTAATCTTCTCCATGTCATATACTACAGACCTGTAATCTCCTCATGTCATATACTACAGACCTGTAATCTCCTCATGTCATATACTACAGACATGTAATCTCCTCATGTCATATACTACAGACCTGTAATCTCCTCCATGTCATATACTACAGACCTGTAATCTCCTCATGTCATATACTACAGACATGTAATCTCCTCATGTCATATACTACAGACCTGTAATCTCCTCCATGTCATATACTACAGACCTGTAATCTCCTCATGTCATATACTACACACCTGTAATCTCCTCATGTCATATACTACAGACCTGTAATCTCCTCATGTCATATACTACACACCTGTAATCTCCTCATGTCATATACTACAGACCTGTAATAACCTCATGTCATGTACTACAGACCTGTAATCTCCTCCATGTCATATACTACAGACCTGTAATCTCCTCATGTCATATACTACAGACCTGTAATCTCCTCATGTCATATACTACAGACCTGTAATCTTCTCCATGTCATATACTACAGACCTGAAATCTCCTCATGTCATATACTACAGACCTGTAATCTCCTCATGTCATATACTACAGACATGTAATCTCCTCATGTCATATACTACAGACCTGTAATCTCCTCCATGTCATATACTACAGACCTGTAATCTCCTCATGTCATATACTACAGACATGTAATCTCCTCATGTCATATACTACAGACCTGTAATCTCTTCCATGTCATATACTACAGACCTGTAATCTCCTCATGTCATATACTACACACCTGTAATCTCCTCATGTCATATAATACACACCTGTAATCTCCCCATGTCCTATACTACACACCTGTAATCTCCTCCATGTCATATACTACAGACCTGTAATCTCCTCCATGTCATATACTACACACCTGTAATCTCCTCCATGTCATATACTACAGACCTGTAATCTCCTCATGTCATATACTACAGACATGTAATCTCCACATGTCATATACTACAGACCTGTAATCTCCTCATGCCATATACTACAGACCTGTAATCTCCTCCATGTCATATACTACAGACCTGTAATCTCCTCATGTCATATACTACAGACCTGTAATCTGCTCATGTCATATACTACAGACCTGTAATCTCTTCCATGTCATATACTACAGACCTGTAATCTCCTCATGTCATATACTACAGACCTGTAATCTCCTCCATGTCATATACTACAGACCTGTAATCTCCTCATGTCATCTACTACAGACCTGTTATCTCCCCATGTCATATACTACAGACCTGTAATCTCCCCATGTCATATACTACACACCTGTAATCTCCCCATGTCATATACTACAGACCTGTAATCTCCCCATGTCATATACTACAGACCTGTAATCTCCCCATGTCATATACTACACACCTGTGATCTCCTCATGTCATATACTACAGACCTGTGATCTCCTCATGCCATATACTACAGACCTGTAATCTCCTCCATGTCATATACTACAGACCTGTAATCTCCTCATGTCATATACTACAGACCTGTAATCTCCTCATGTCATATACTACAGACCTGTAATAACCTCATTTCATGTACTACAGACCTGTAATCTCCTCCATGTCATATACTACAGACCTGTAATCTCCTCATGTCATATACTACAGACCTGTAATCTCCTCATGTCATATACTACAGACCTGTAATCTTCTCCATGTCATATACTACAGACCTGTAATCTCCTCATGTCATATACTACAGACCTGTAATCTCCTCATGTCATATACTACAGACATGTAATCTCCTCATGTCATATACTACAGACCTGTAATCTCCTCCATGTCATATACTACAGACCTGTAATCTCCTCATGTCATATACTACAGACATGTAATCTCCTCATGTCATATACTACAGACCTGTAATCTCCTCCATGTCATATACTACAGACCTGTAATCTCCTCCATGTCATATACTACAGACATGTAATCTCCTCATGTCATATACTACAGACCTGTAATCTCCTCCATGTCATATACTACAGACCTGTAATCTCCTCATGTCATATACTACAGACATGTAATCTCCACATGTCATATACTACAGACCTGTAATCTCCTCATGCCATATACTACAGACCTGTAATCTCCTCCATGTCATATACTACAGACCTGTAATCTCCTCATGTCATATACTACAGACCTGTAATCTGCTCATGTCATATACTACAGACCTGTAATCTCTTCCATGTCATATACTACAGACCTGTAATCTCCTCATGTCATATACTACAGACCTGTAATCTCCTCCATGTCATATACTACAGACCTGTAATCTCCTCATGTCATCTACTACAGACCTGTTATCTCCCCATGTCATATACTACAGACCTGTAATCTCCCCATGTCATATACTACACACCTGTAATCTCCCCATGTCATATACTACAGACCTGTAATCTCCCCATGTCATATACTACAGACCTGTAATCTCCCCATGTCATATACTACACACCTGTGATCTCCTCATGTCATATACTACAGACCTGTGATCTCCTCATGCCATATACTACAGACCTGTAATCTCCTCCATGTCATATACTACAGACCTGTAATCTCCTCATGTCATATACTACAGACCTGTAATCTCCTCATGTCATATACTACAGACCTGTAATAACCTCATTTCATGTACTACAGACCTGTAATCTCCTCCATGTCATATACTACAGACCTGTAATCTCCTCATGTCATATACTACAGACCTGTAATCTCCTCATGTCATATACTACAGACCTGTAATCTTCTCCATGTCATATACTACAGACCTGTAATCTCCTCATGTCATATACTACAGACCTGTAATCTCCTCATGTCATATACTACAGACATGTAATCTCCTCATGTCATATACTACAGACCTGTAATCTCCTCCATGTCATATACTACAGACCTGTAATCTCCTCATGTCATATACTACAGACATGTAATCTCCTCATGTCATATACTACAGACCTGTAATCTCCTCCATGTCATATACTACAGACCTGTAATCTCCTCATGTCATATACTACACACCTGTAATCTCCTCATGTCATATAATACACACCTGTAATCTCCCCATGTCCTATACTACACACCTGTAATCTCCTCCATGTCATATACTACAGACCTGTAATCTCCTCCATGTCATATACTACACACCTGTAATCTCCTCCATGTCATATACTACAGACCTGTAATCTCTTCATGTCATATACTACAGACATGTAATCTCCACATGTCATATACTACAGACCTGTAATCTCCTCATGCCATATACTACAGACCTGTAATCTCCTCCATGTCATATACTACAGACCTGTAATCTCCTCATGTCATATACTACAGACCTGTAATCTGCTCATGTCATATACTACAGACCTGTAATCTCTTCCATGTCATATACTACAGACCTGTAATCTCCTCATGTCATATACTACAGACCTGTCTCCTCCATGTCATATACTACAGACCTGTAATCTCCTCATGTCATCTACTACAGACCTGTTATCTCCCCATGTCATATACTACAGACCTGTAATCTCCCCATGTCATATACTACACACCTGTAATCTCCCCATGTCATATACTACAGACCTGTAATCTCCCCATGTCATATACTACAGACCTGTAATCTCCCCATGTCATATACTACACACCTGTAATCTCCTCATGTCATATACTACAGACCTGTGATCTCCTCATGCCATATACTACAGACCTGTAATCTCCTCCATGTCATATACTACAGACCTGTAATCTCCTCATGTCATATACTACAGACCTGTAATCTCCTCATGTCATATACTACAGACCTGTAATCTCCTCATGTCATATACTACAGACCTGTAATCTCCTCATGCCATATACTACAGACCTGTAATCTCCTCCATGTCATATACTACAGACCTGTAATCTCCTCATGTCATATACTACAGACCTGTAATCTCCCCATGTCATATACTACACACCTGTAATCTCCCCATGTCATATACTACACACCTGTAATCTCCCCATGTCATATACTACAGACCTGTAATCTCCTCATGTCATATTCTGCAGACCTGTAATCTCCTCCATGTCATATACTACAGACCTGTAATCTCCTCATGTCATATACTACAGACCTGTAATCTCTTCATGTCATATATTACAGTCCTGTAATCTCCTCATGTCATATACTACAGACCTGTGATCTCCTCATGTCATATACTACAGACCTGTAATCTCCTCAGGTCATATACTACAGACCTGTAATCTCCTCATGTCATATACTACAGACCTGTAATCTCCTCATGTCATATACTACAGACCTGTAATCTCCTCCATGTCATATACTAAAGACCTGTAATCTCCTCCATGTCATATACTAAAGACCTGTAATCTCCTCATGTCATATACTACAGACCTGTAATCTCCTCATGTCATATACTACAGACCTTTAATCTCCTCCATGTCATATACTACAGACCTGTAATCTCCTCATGTCATATACTACAGACCTGTAATCTCCTCATGTCATATACTACAGACCTGTAATCTCCTCCATGTCATATACTACAGACCTGTAATCTCCTCATGTCATATATTACAGACCTGTAATCTCCTCATGTCATATACTACAGACCTGTAATCTCCTCATGTAAATTATTACACACCTGTAATCTCCTCATGTCATATATTACAGACCTGTAATCTCCTCATGTCATATACTACAGACCTGTAATCTCCTCATGTCATTTATTACAGACCTGTAATCTCCTCATGTCATATACTACAGAACTGTAATCTCCTCCATGTCATATACTACAGACCTGTAATCTCCATGTCATATACTACAGACCTGTAATCTCCTCATGTCATATACTACAGACCTGTAATCTCCCTCATGTCATATACTACAGACCTGTAATCTCCTCCATGTCATATACTACAGACCTGTAATCTCCTCCATGTCATATACTACAGACCTGTAATCTCCCCATGTCATATACTACAGACCTGTAATCTCCTCATGTCATATACTACAGACCTGTAATCTCCTCATGTCATATACTACAGACCTGTAATCTCCTCATGTCATATACTACAGACCTGTAATAACCTCATGTCATGTACTACAGACCTGTAATCTCCTCCATGTCATATACTACAGACCTGTAATCTCCTCATGTCATATACTACAGACCTGTAATCTCCTCATGTCATATACTACAGAACTGTAATCTTCTCCATGTCATATACTACAGACCTGTAATCTCCTCATGTAATATACTACAGACCTGTAATCTCCTCATGTCATATACTACAGACATGTAATCTCCTCATGTCATATACTACAGACCTGTAATCTCCTCCATGTCATATACTACAGACCTGTAATCTCCTCATGTCATATACTACAGACATGTAATCTTCTCATGTCATATACTACAGACCTGTAATCTCCTCCATGTCATATACTACAGACCTGTAATCTCCTCATGTCATATACTACACACCTGTAATCTCCTCATGTCATATAATACACACCTGTAATCTCCCCATGTCCTATACTACACACCTGTAATCTCCTCCATGTCATATACTACAGACCTGTAATCTCCTCCATGTCATATACTACACACCTGTAATCTCCTCCATGTCATATACTACAGAACTGTAATCTCCTCATGTCATATACTACAGACCTGTAATCTCCTCCATGTCATATACTACAGACCTGTAATCTCCCCATGTCATATACTACAGACCTGTAATCTCCTCATGTCATATACTACAGACCTGTAATCTCCTCATGTCATATACTAAAGACCTGTAATCTCCTCATGTCATATACTACAGACCTGTAATCTCCTCATGTCATATACTACAGATCTGTAATCTTCTCCATGTCATATACTACAGACCTGTAATCTCCTCATGTCATATACTACAGACCTGTAATCTCCTCATGTCATATACTACAGACATGTAATCTCCTCATGTCATATACTACAGACCTGTAATCTCCTCCATGTCATATACTACAGACCTGTAATCTCCTCCATGTCATATACTACACACCTGTAATCTCCTCCATGTCATATACTACAGACCTGTAATCTCCTCATGTCATATACTACAGACATGTAATCTCCACATGTCATATACTACAGACCTGTAATCTCCTCATGCCATATACTACAGACCTGTAATCTCCTCCATGTCATATACTACAGACCTGTAATCTCCTCATGTCATATACTACAGACCTGTAATCTGCTCATGTCATATACTACAGACCTGTAATCTCTTCCATGTCATATACTACAGACCTGTAAT
This sequence comes from Hyla sarda, assembly GCF_029499605.1. Taxonomy (NCBI): domain Eukaryota; kingdom Metazoa; phylum Chordata; class Amphibia; order Anura; family Hylidae; genus Hyla; species Hyla sarda. The sequence continues at coordinate 17,086 of NW_026608791.1, read as the reverse complement.
CTCCTCATGTCATATACTACAGACCTGTAATCTCCTCCATGTCATATACTACAGACCTGTAATCTCCTCATGTCATCTACTACAGACCTGTTATCTCCCCATGTCATATACTACAGACCTGTAATCTCCCCATGTCATATACTACACACCTGTAATCTCCCCATGTCATATACTACAGACCTGTAATCTCCCCATGTCATATACTACAGACCTGTAATCTCCCCATGTCATATACTACACACCTGTAATCTCCTCATGTCATATACTACAGACCTGTGATCTCCTCATGCCATATACTACAGACCTGTAATCTCCTCCATGTCATATACTACAGACCTGTAATCTCCTCATGTCATATACTACAGACCTGTAATCTCCTCATGTCATATACTACAGACCTGTAATCTCCTCATGTCATATACTACAGACCTGTAATCTCCTCATGCCATATACTACAGACCTGTAATCTCCTCCATGTCATATACTACAGACCTGTAATCTCCTCATGTCATATACTACAGACCTGTAATCTCCCCATGTCATATACTACACACCTGTAATCTCCCCATGTCATATACTACACACCTGTAATCTCCCCATGTCATATACTACAGACCTGTAATCTCCTCATGTCATATTCTGCAGACCTGTAATCTCCTCCATGTCATATACTACAGACCTGTAATCTCCTCATGTCATATACTACAGACCTGTAATCTCTTCATGTCATATATTACAGTCCTGTAATCTCCTCATGTCATATACTACAGACCTGTAATCTCCTCATGTCATATACTACAGACCTGTAATCTCCTCATGTCATATACTACAGACCTGTAATCTCCTCATGTCATATACTACAGACCTGTAATAACCTCATGTCATGTACTACAGACCTGTAATCTCCTCCATGTCATATACTACAGACCTGTAATCTCCTCATGTCATATACTACAGACCTGTAATCTCCTCATGTCATATACTACAGACCTGTAATCTTCTCCATGTCATATACTACAGACCTGTAATCTCCTCATGTAATATACTACAGACCTGTAATCTCCTCATGTCATATACTACAGACATGTAATCTCCTCATGTCATATACTACAGACCTGTAATCTCCTCCATGTCATATACTACAGACCTGTAATCTCCTCATGTCATATACTATAGACATGTAATCTTCTCATGTCATATACTACAGACCTGTAATCTCCTCCATGTCATATACTACAGACCTGTAATCTCCTCATGTCATATACTACACACCTGTAATCTCCTCATGTCATATACTACAAACCTGTAATCTCCTCATGTCATATAATACACACCTGTAATCTCCCCATGTCCTATACTACACACCTGTAATCTCCTCCATGTCATATACTACAGACCTGTAATCTCCTCCATGTCATATACTACACACCTGTAATCTCCTCCATGTCATATACTACAGACCTGTAGTCTCTTCATGTCATATACTACAGACCTGTAATCTCCTCCATGTCATATACTACAGACCTGTAATCTCCCCATGTCATATACTACAGACCTGTAATCTCCTCATGTCATATACTACAGACCTGTAATCTCCTCATGTCATATACTAAAGACCTGTAATCTCCTCATGTCATATACTACAGACCTGTAATCTCCTCATGTCATATACTACAGATCTGTAATCTTCTCACATGTCATATACTACAGACCTGTAATCTCCTCATGTCATATACTACAGACCTGTAATCTCCTCATGTCATATACTACAGACATGTAATCTCCTCATGTCATATACTACAGACCTGTAATCTCCTCCATGTCATATACTACAGGACATGTAATCTCCTCATGTCATATACTACAGACCTGTAATCTCCTCCATGTCATATACTACAGACCTGTAATCTCCTCATGTCATATACTACACACCTGTAATCTCCTCATGTCATATAATACACACCTGTAATCTCCCCATGTCCTATACTACAGACCTGTAATCTCCTCATGTCATATACTACAGACCTGTAATCTCCTCCATGTCATATACTACAGACCTGTAATCTCCTCATGTCATATACTACAGACATGTAATCTCCTCATGTCATATACTACAGACATGTAATCTCCTCATGTCATATACTACAGACCTGTAATCTCCTCCATGTCATATACTACAGACCTGTAATCTCCTCATGTCATATACTACAGACCTGTAATCTCCTCCATGTCATATACTACAGACCTGTAATCTCCCCATGTCATATACTACAGACCTGTAATCTCCTCATGTCATATACTACAGACCTGTAATCTCCTCATGTCATATACTACAGACCTGTATTCTCCTCATGTCATGTACTACAGACCTGTAATCTCCTCCATGTCATATACTACAGACCTGTAATCTCCTCATGTCATATACTACAGACCTGTAATCTTCTCCATGTCATATACTACAGACCTGTAATCTCCTCATGTCATATACTACAGACCTGTAATCTTCTCCATGTCATATACTACAGACCTGTAATCTCCTCATGTCATATACTACAGACCTGTAATCTCCTCATGTCATATACTACAGACATGTAATCTCCTCATGTCATATACTACAGACCTGTAATCTCCTCCATGTCATATACTACACACCTGTAATCTCCTCATGTCATATACTACAGACCTGTAATCTCCTCATGTCATATACTACAGACATGTAATCTCCTCATGTCATATACTACAGACCTGTAATCTCCCCTGTCATATACTACAGACCTGTAATCTCCCCATGTCATATACTACACACCTGTAATCTCCTCCATGTCATATACTACAGACCTGTAATCTCCTCCATGTCATATACGACAGACCTGTAATCTCCTCATGTCATATACTACAGACCTGTAATCTCCCCCATGTCATATACTACAGACCTGTAATCTCCTCCATGTCATATACTACAGACCTGTAATCTCCTCCATGTCATATACTACAGACCTGTAATCTCCCCATGTCATATACTACAGACCTGTAATCTCCTCATGTCATATACTACAGACCTGTAATCTCATCATGTCATATACTACAGACCTGTAATCTCCTCATGTCATATACTACAGACCTGTAATCTCCTCATGTCATATACTACAGACATGTAATCTCCTCATGTCATATACTACAGACATGTAATCTCCTCATGTCATATACTACAGACCTGTAATCTCCTCCATGTCATATACTACAGACCTGTAATCTCTTCATGTCATATACTACAGACCTGTAATCTCCTCATGTCATATACTACAGACCTGTAATCTCCTCCATGTCATATACTAGAGAACTGTAATCTCCTCATATCCTATACTATAGATCTGTAATCTCCTCATGTCATATACTACAGACCTGTAATCTCCTCATGTCATATACTGCAGACCTGTAATCTCCTCATGTCATATACTACAGACCTGTAATGTTCTCATGTCATATACTACAGACCTGTAATCTCCTCCATGTCATATACTACAGACCTGTATTCTCCTCATGTCATATACTACAGACCTCTAATCTCCTCATGTCATATACTACAGACCTGTAATCTCCTCATGTCATATACTACAGACCTGTAATCTCCTCATGTGATATACTACAGACCTGTAATCTCCTCCATGTCATATACTACAGACCCGTAATCTCCTCCATGTCATATACTACAGACCTGTAATCTCCTCCATGTCATATACTACAGACCTGTAATCTCCTCCATGTCATATACACAGACCTGTAATCTCCTCCATGTCATATAATACACACCTGTAATCTCCTCCATGTCATATACTACAGACCTGTAATCTCCTCATGTCATATACTACAGACCTGTAATCTCCTCATGTCATATACTACAGACCTGTAATCTCCTCCATGTCATATACTACAGACCTGTAATCTCCTCCATGTCATATACTACAGACCTGTAATCTCCTCATGTCATATACTACAGCCCTGTAATCTTCTCCATGTCGTATACTACAGACCTGTAATCTCCTCCATGTCATATACTACAGACCTGTAATCTCCTCATGTCATATACTACAGACCTGTAATCTCCTCATGTTATATACTACAGACCTGTAATCTCCTCCATGTCACATACTACAGACCTGTAATCTCCTCCATGTCATATACTACAGACCTGTAATCTCCTCCATGTCATATACTACAGACCTGTAATCTCCTAATGTCATATACTACAGACCTGTAATCTCCTCATGTCATATACTACAGACCTGTAATCTTCTCCATGTCATATACTACAGACCTGTAATCTCCTCATGTCATATACTACAGACCTGTAATCTCCTCATGTCATATACTACAGACCTGTAATCTCCTCATGTTATATACTACAGACCTGTAATCTCCTCCATGTCACATACTACAGACCTGTAATCTCCTCCATGTCATATACTACAGACCTGTAATTTCCCTCATGTCATATACTACAGACCTGTAATCTCCTAATGTCATATATTACAGACCTGTAATCCTGACCGTGTTTTATACTGTTATTATTCTTTATAGTCTTTTTGTGTTATATTTATGGATTTGTTATTAGGGAAGTCCTCCTAATGTAGTGTCTTTGTCAGCAGCCATGATTTATATTGTAGATGGAGAGCATGTGTACATTTAGGTCCCCCTCTTCGGCACTGTTAGGGGCTCACTTATTAGGCTCTTCCCGTCAGTATATTAGTGAGTATTCCCGCCTGTTCCATTGAACTTGCCAGCATTAGCCCAAGTGATGGAGACTCTTTCCTGGAGGATGAGGACAGAGGGCGGAGGGTCTGGTCCGCAGCCCTCCAAATGATAGCCCGGCTGAAGGCAGCATCAGTCATGTGACAGGAGGATAGCAGGGAAGGGGCAGCCGATGAAGGGGAGATGAAGGTTAATCCTCAGCATCATCTGTTACAGATGGCAGAGAAAGGTGCACACTGCTGGCTGCTAAGTGTGCGAGGAGAGGAGGGGCAGGTATCTGGGCACGGGGGGAGGAGTGTGGTCGCTGACTTGGATGTTATACAAGATGCCACCTCAGGATGAGAGGGGACCAGCATCGCAGACAGACAGGAACCTCCAATCCTGCCCAAGGTCAGTGGGACGCTGATATGTCTGTACACGTGGGGCCACACATCAGGGGTCCGTCATCTCTGTTCACGTGGGGCCACACATCAGGGGTCCGTCATGTCAGTACATGTGGGGCCACACATCAGGGGTCCGTCATGTCTGTACACATGGGGCCACACATAAGGGGTCCATCATGTCTTTACACGTGGGGCCACACATCAGGGGTCCGTCATGTCTGTACACGTGGGGCCACACATCAGGGGTCCGTCATGTCTGTACACATGGGGCCACACATCAGGGGTCCGTCATGTCTGCACACATGGGGCCACACATCAGAGGTCCGTCATGTCTGCACACATGGGGCCACACATCAGGGGTCCGTCATGTCTGTACACGTGGGGCCACACATAAGGGGTCCATCATGTCTGTACACGTGGGGCCACACATAAGGGGTCCGTCATGTCTGTACACGTGGGGCACACATGGGGGGTCCGTCATGTCTGTACACGTGGGGCCACACATCAGGGGTCCGTCATGTCTGTACACGTGGGGCCACACATCAGGGGTCCGTCATGTCTGTACACATGGGGCCACACATCAGGGGGTCCGTCATGTCTGTACACATGGGGCCACACATCAGGGGTCCGTCATGTCTGTACACATGGGGCCACACATCAGGGGTCCGTCATGTCTGTACACGTGGGGCCACACATCAGGGGTCCGTCATGTCTGTACACATGGGGCCACACATCATGGGTCCGTCATGTCTGTACACATGGGGCCACACATCAGGGGTCCGTCATGTCTGTACACGTGGGGCCACACATCAGGGGTCCGTCATGTCTGTACACGTGGGGCCACACATCAGGGGTCCGTCATGGTATGTGAGCAAACACTGCAGTTCTGCGCACTCCTGTAGATCCAGGGATAAGGGAAGAGATTCTCCTGATGGAAACCTTGGGGCAATATGTGAGAGAGATGACAAGAGCGCAGGGGGGGACTACAAGGAACAGCACGTAATGTACGGAGCACAGTGCATAATATACAGGAGGTGAGTGCAGACTATAATGTATGACAGGTGAGTGCAGACTATAATATATGACAGGTGAGTGCAGACTATAATGTATGACAGGTGAGTGCAGACTATAATATATGACAGGTGAGTGCAGACTATAATGTATGACAGGTGAGTGCAGACTATAATATATGACAGGTGAGTGCAGGACTATAATGTATGACAGGAGAGTGCAGACTATAATATATGACAGGTGAGTGCAGACTATAATATATGACAGGTGAGTGCAGACTATAATGTATGACAGGTGAGTGCAGACTATAATATATGACAGGTGAGTGCAGACTATAATATATGACAGGTGAGTGCAGACTATAATGTATGACAGGTGAGTGAAGACTATAATGTATGACAGGTGAGTGCAGACTATAATATATGACAGGTGAGTGCAGACTATAATGTATGACAGGTGAGTGAAGACTATAATGTATGACAGGTGAGTGCAGACTATAATATATGACAGGTGAGTGCAGACTATAATGTATGACAGGTGAGTGCAGACTATAATGTATGACAGATGAGTGCAGACTATAATGTATGACAGGTGAGTGCAGACTATAATGTATGACAGGTGAGTGCAGACTATAATTTAAGACAGGTGAGTGCAGACTATAATGTATGACAGGTGAGTGCAGACTATAATGTATGACAGGTGAGTGCAGACTATAATGTATGACAGGTGAGTGCAGACTATAATGTATGTCAGGTGAGTGCAGACTATAATGTATGACAGGTGAGTGCAGACTATAATGTATGACAGGATGAGTGCAGACTATAATGTATGACAGGTGAGTGCAGACTATAATGTATGACAGGTGAGTGCAGACTATAATGTATGACAGGTGAGTGCAGACTATAATGTATGACAGGTGAGTGCAGACTATAATGTATGACAGGTGAGTGCAGACTATAATGTATGACAGGTGAGTGCAGACTATAATGTATGACAGGTGAGTGCAGACTATAATTTAAGACAGGTGAGTGCAGACTATAATGTATGACAGGTGAGTGCAGACTATAATGTATGACAGGTGAGTGCAGACTATAATGTATGACAGGTGAGTGCAGACTATAATGTAAGACAGGTGAGTGCAGACTATAATGTAAGACAGGTGAGTGCAGACTATAATGTATGACAGGTGAGTGCAGACTATAATGTATGACAGGTGAGTGCAGACTATAATGTAAGACAGGTGAGTGCAGACTATAATGTATGACAGGTGAGTGCAGACTATAATGTATGACAGGTGAGTGCAGACTATAATGTATGACAGGTGAGTGCAGACTATAATGTATGACAGATGAGTGCAGACTATAATATATGACAGGTGAGTGCAGACTATAATGTATGACAGGTGAGTGCAGACTATAATGTATGACAGGTGAGTGCAGACTATAATGTATGACAGGTGATTGCAGACTATAATAAATGACCGGTGAGTGCACACTATAATATATGACAGGTGAGTGCAGACTATAATATATGACAGGTGAGTGCAGATTATAATGTATGACAGGTGAGTGCAGACTATAATGTATGACAGGTGAGTGCAGACTATAACGTATGACAGGTGAGTGCAGACTATAACGTATGACAGGTGAGTGCAGACTATAACGTATGACAGGTGAGTGCAGACTATAATTGTATGACAGGCGAGTGCAGACTATAATATATGACAGGTGAGTGCAGACTATAATGTATGTTCCGGTGAGTGCAGACTATAATGTATGACAGGTGAGTGCAGACTATAATGTATGACAGGTGAGTGCAGACTATAATGTATGACAGGTGAGTGCAGACTATAATGTATGTCCGGTGAGTGCAGACTATAATATATGACAGGTGAGTGCAGACTATAATGTATGACAGGTGAGTGCAGACTATAATGTATGACAGGTGAGTGCAGACTATATTGTATGTCAGGTGAGTGCAGACTATAATGTATGACAGGTGAGTGCAGACTATAATGTAAGACAGGTGAGTGCAGACTATAATGTAAGACAGGTGAGTGCAGACTATAATGTATGACAGGTGAGTGCAGACTATAATGTATGACAGGTGAGTGCAGACTATAATGTATGACAGGTGAGTGCAGACTATAATGTATGACAGGTGAGTGCACCCTATAAATTATGATAGGTGAGTGCACACTATAATATATGACAGGTGAGTGCATACTATAATATATGACAGGTGAGTGCAGACTATAATGTATGACAGGTGAGTGCAGACTATAATGTATGACAGGTGAGTGCAGACTATAAAAATATGACAGGTGAGTACAGACTATAATATATGACAGGTGAGTGCACACTATAATATATGACAGGTGAGTGAAGACTATAATATATGACAGGTGAGTGCACACTATAATATATGACAGGTGAGTGCACACTATAATATATGACAGGTGAGTGCAGACTATAATATATGACAGGTGAGTGCACCCTATAATATATGATAGGTGAGTGCACACGATAATATATGACAGGTGAGTGCAGACTATAATGTATGACAGGTGAGTGCAGACTATAATATATGACAGGTGAGTGCAGACTATAATGTATGACAGGTGAGTGCAGACTATAATGTATGACAGGTGAGTGCAGACTATAATGTATGACAGGTGAGTGCAGACTATAATATATGACAGGTGAGTGCAGACTATAATATATGACAGGTGAGTGAAGACTATAATATATGACAGGTGAGTGAAGACTATAATCTATGACAGGTGAGTGAAGACTATAATATATGACCGGTGAGTGTAGACTATAATGTATGACAGGTGAGTGCAGACTATAATGTATGACAGGTGAGTGAAGACTATAATGTATGACAGGTGAGTGCAGACTATAATGTATGACAGGTGAGTGCAGACTACAATGTACGACAGGTGAGCGCAGACTATAATATATGACAGGAAAGTGCAGAATATAATATATGACAGGTGAGTGCAGACTATAATGTATGTCAGGAGAGTACAGACTATAATATATGACAGGTGAGTGCAGACTATAATGTATGTCAGGTGAGTACAGACTATAATATATGACAGGTGAGTGCAGACTATAATATGACAGGTGAGTGCAGACTATAATATATGACAGGTGAGTGCAGACTATAATATATGACAGGTGAGTGCAGACTATAATATATGACAGGTGAGTGCAGACTATAATATATGACAGGTGAGTGAAGACTATAATATATGACAGATGAGTGCAGACTATAATGTATGACAGGTGAGTGCAGACTATAATGTATGACAGGTGAGTGCAGACTATAATGTATGACAGGTGAGTGCAGACTATAATGTATGACAGGTGAGTGCAGACTATAATGTATGACAGGTGAGTGCAGACTATAATGTATGACAGGTGAGTGCAGACTATAATGTATGACAGGTGACTGCAGACTATAATGTATGACAGGTGAGTGCAGACTATAATGTATGACAGGTGAGTGCAGACTATAATGTATGACAGGTGAGTGCAGACTATAATATATGACAGGTGAGTGCAGACTATATTGTATGACAGGTGAGTGCAGACTATAATATATGACAGGTGAGTGAAGACTATAATATATGACAGGTGAGTGCAGACTATAATGTATAACAGATGAGTGCAGACTATAATATATGACCGGTGAGTGCAGACTATAATATATGACAGGTGAGTGCAGACTATAATGTATGACAGGTGAGTGCAGACTATAATGTATGACAGGTGAGTGCAGACTATAATGTATGACAGGTGAGTGCAGACTATAATGTATGACAGGTGAGTGCAGACTATAATATATGACAGGTGAGTGCAGACTATAATATATGACAGGTGAGTGCAGACTATAATGTATGACAGGTGAGTGCAGACTATAATATATGACAGGTGGAGTGCAGACTATAATGTATGACAGGTGAGTGCAGACTATAATATATGACAGGTGAGTGCAGACTATAATGTATAACAGGTGAGTGCAGACTATAACGTATGACAGGTGAGTGCAGACTATAATGTATGACAGGTGAGTGCATATTATAATGTATGACAGGTGAGTGCAGACTATAATGTATGACAGGTGAGTGCAGACTATAATATATGACAGGTGAGTGCAGACTATAATATATGACAGGTGAGTGCAGACTATAATATATGACAGGTGAGTGCAGACTATAATGTATGACAGGTGAGTGCAGACTATAATGTATGACAGGTGAGTGCAGACTATAATATATGACAGGTGAGTGCAGACTATAATATATGACAGGTGAATGCAGACTATAATGTATGACAGGTGAGTACAGACTATAATATATGACAGGTGAGTGCAGACTATAATGTATGACAGGTGAGTGCAGACTATAATGTATGACAGGTGAATGAAGACTATAATGTATGACAGGAGAGTGCAGACTATAACGTATGACAGGTGAGTGCAGACTATAATGTATGACAGGAGAGTGCAGACTATAACGTATGACAGGTGAGTGCAGACTATAATGTATGACAGGTGAGTGCAGACTATAATGTATGACAGATGAGTGCAGACTATAATGTATGGCAGGAGAGTGCAGACTATAATGTATGACAGGTGAGTGCAGACTATAATGTATGACAGGTGAGTGCAGACTATAACCGTATGACAGGTGAGTGCAGACTATAATGTATGACAAGTGAGTGCAGACTATAATATATGACAGGAAGAGTGCAGACTATAACGTATGACAGGTGAGTGCAGACTATAATGTATGACAGGTGAGTGCAGGACTATAATGTATGACAGGTGAGTGCAGACTATAATGTATGACAGGTGAGTGCAGACTATAATATATGACAGGTGAACTGAAGTGCAGCTTGTAAATTGGCTATCATTTATGGGTTAAGATTTTGATGTATAGATTTATCGAATAATGCATTAGAGGAGATCAGTATATAATATACAGTGTATGAGAGGAGATCAGTATATAATATACAGTGTATGAGAGGAGATCAGTATATAATATACAGTGTATGAGGGGAGATCAGTATATAATATACATTGTATGAGAGGAGATCAGTATATAATATACAGTGTATGAGGAGAGATCAGTATATAATATACAGTGTATGGGGGAGATCAGTATATAATATACAGTGTATGAGAGGAGATCAGTCTATAATATACAGTGTATGGGGGAGATCAGTATATAATATACAGTGTATGAGAGGATATCAGTATATAATATACAGTGTATGAGAGGAGATCAGTATATAATATACAGTGTATGAGAGGAGATCAGTATATAATATACAGTGTATGAGAGGAGATCAGTATATAATATACAGTGTATGAGGGGAGATCAGTATATAATATACAGTGTATGAGGAGAGATCAGTATATAATATACAGTGTATGAGGAGAGATCAGTATATAATATACAGTGTAAGAGAGGAGATCAGTATATAATATACAGTGTATGGGGGAGATCAGTATATAATATACAGTGTATGAGAGGAGATCAGTATATAATATACAGTGTATGGGGGAGATCAGTATATAATATACAGTGTATGAGGGAGATCAGTATATAATATACAGTGTATGAGGGGAGATCAGTATATAATATACAGTGTATGAGAGGAGATCAGTCTATATTATACAGTTGATGAGGAGAGATCAGTATATAATATACAGTGTATGAGGGGAGATCAGTATATAATATACAGTGTATGAGAGGAGATCAGTATATAATATACAGTGTATGGGGGAGATCAGTATATAATATACAGTGTATGAGAGGAGATCAGTCTATAATATACAGTGTATGAGAGGAGATCAGTCTATAATATACAGTGTATGAGAGGAGATCAGTATATAATATACAGTGTATGAGGAGAGATCAGTATATAATATACAGTGTATGAGGAGAGATCAGTATATAATATACAGTGTATGAGGGGAGATCAGTATATAATATACAGTGTATGAGGAGAGATCAGTATATAATATACAGTGTATGAGAGGAGATCAGTATATAATATACAGTGTATGAGAGGAGATCAGTATATAATATACAGTGTATGAGAGGAGATCAGTATATAATATACAGTGTATGAGGGGAGATCAGTATATAATATACAGTGTATGAGAGGAGATCAGTATATAATATACAGTGTATGAGGAGAGATCAGTATATAATATACAGTGTATGAGGGGAGATCAGTATATAATATACAGTGTATGAGGAGAGATCAGTATATAATATGCAGTGTATGAGAGGAGATCAGTATATAATATACAGTGTATGAGAGGAGATCAGTATATAATATACAGTGTATGAGAGGAGATCAGTATATAATATACAGTGTATGAGAGGAGATCAGTATATAATATACAGTGTATGAGAGGAGATCAGTATATAATATACAGTGTATGAGGGGAGATCAGTATAATATTACAGTGTATGGGGGAGATCAGTATATAATATACAGTGTATGAGAGGAGATCAGTCTATAATATACAGTGTATGGGGGAGATCAGTATATAATATACAGTGTATGAGAGGAGATCAGTATATAATATACAGTGTATGAGAGGAGATCAGTATATAATATACAGTGTATGAGGGGAGATCAGTATATAATATACAGTGTATGAGGAGAGATCAGTATATAATATACAGTGTATGAGGAGAGATCAGTATATAATATACAGTGTAAGAGAGGAGATCAGTATATAATATACAGTGTATGGGGAGATCAGTATATAATATACAGTGTATGAGAGGAGATCAGTATATAATATACAGTGTATGGGGAGATCAGTATATAATATACAGTGTATGAGGGAGATCAGTATATAATATACAGTGTATGAGGGGAGATCAGTATATAATATACAGTGTATGAGAGGAGATCAGTCTATATTATACAGTTGATGAGGAGAGATCAGTATATAATATACAGTGTATGAGGGGAGATCAGTATATAATATACAGTGTATGAGAGGAGATCAGTATATAATATACAGTGTATGGGGGAGATCAGTATATAATATACAGTGTATGAGAGGAGATCAGTCTATAATATACAGTGTATGAGAGGAGATCAGTCTATAATATACAGTGTATGAGAGGAGATCAGTATATAATATACAGTGTATGAGGAGAGATCAGTATATAATATACAGTGTATGAGGAGAGATCAGTATATAATATACAGTGTATGAGGGGAGATCAGTATATAATATACAGTGTATGAGGAGAGATCAGTATATAATATACAGTGTATGAGAGGAGATCAGTATATAATATACAGTGTATGAGGAGAGATCAGTATATAATATACAGTGTATGAGAGGAGATCAGTATATAATATACAGTGTATGAGAGGAGATCAGTATATAATATACAGTGTATGAGAGGAGATCAGTCTATAATATACAGTGTATGAGAGGAGATCAGTATATAATATACAGTGTATGGGGGAGATCAGTATATAATATACAGTGTATGAGGGGAGATCAGTCTATAATATACAGTGTATGAGAGGAGATCAGTATATAATATACAGTGTATGAGGAGAGATCAGTATATAATATACAGTGTATGAGGGGAGATCAGTCTATAATATACAGTGTATGAGAGGAGATCAGTATATAATATACAGTGTATGAGAGGAGATCAGTATATAATATACAGTGTATGAGAGGAGATCAGTATATAATATACAGTGTATGAGAGGAGATCAGTATATAATATACAGTGTATGGGGGAGATCAGTATATAATATACAGTGTATGAGGGGAGATCAGTATATAATATACAGTGTATGAGAGGAGATCAGTATATAATATACAGTGTATGAGAGGAGATCAGTATATAATATACAGTGTATGAGGGGAGATCAGTATATAATATACAGTGTATGAGGAGAGATCAGTATATTATATACAGTGTATGAGGAGAGATCAGTATATAATATACAGTGTAAGAGAGGAGATCAGTATATAATATACAGTGTATGGGGGAGATCAGTATATAATATACAGTGTATGAGAGGAGATCAGAATATAAATACAGTGTATGGGGGAGATCAGTATATAATATACAGTGTATGAGGGAGATCAGTATATAATATACAGTGTATGAGGGGAGATCAGTATATAATATACAGTGTATGAGAGGAGATCAGTCTATATTATACAGTTGATGAGGAGAGATCAGTATATAATATACAGTGTATGAGGGGAGATCAGTATATAATATACAGTGTATGAGAGGAGATCAGTATATAATATACAGTGTATGGGGGAGATCAGTATATAATATACAGTGTATGAGAGGAGATCAGTATATAATATACAGTGTATGAGGGGAGATCAGTCTATAATATACAGTGTATGAGAGGAGATCAGTATATAATATACAGTGTATGAGGAGAGATCAGTATATAATATACAGTGTATGAGGAGAGATCAGTATATAATATACAGTGTATGAGGGGAGATCAGTATATAATATACAGTGTATGAGGAGAGATCAGTATATAATATACAGTGTATGAGAGGAGATCAGTATATAATATACAGTGTATGAGGAGAGATCAGTATATAATATACAGTGTATGAGAGGAGATCAGTATATAATATACAGTGTATGAGAGGAGATCAGTATATAATATACAGTGTATGAGAGGAGATCAGTCTATAATATACAGTGTATGAGAGGAGATCAGTATATAATATACAGGTATGGGGGAGATCAGTATATAATATACAGTGTATGAGGAGAGATCAGTATATAATATACAGTGTATGAGGGGAGATCAGTCTATAATATACAGTGTATGAGAGGAGATCAGTATATAATATACAGTGTATGAGAGGAGATCAGTATATAATATACAGTGTATGGGGGAGATCAGTCTATAATATACAGTGTATGAGGGAGATCAGTATATAATATACAGTGTATGGGGAGATCAGTATATAATATACAGTGTATGAGGAGGAGATCAGTATATAATATACAGTGTATGGGGAGATCAGTATAATATACAGTGTATGGGGGAGATCAGTCTATAATATACAGTGTATGAGGAGAGATCAGTATATAATATACAGTGTATGAGGGGAGATCAGTCTATAATATACAGTGTATGAGAGGAGATCAGTCTATAATATACAGTGTATGAGGGGAGATCAGTATATAATATACAGTGTATGAGAGGAGATCAGTATATAATATACAGTGTATGAGAGGGAGATCAGTATATAATATACAGTGTATGAGGAGAGATCAGTATATAATATACAGTGTATGAGAGGAGATCAGTATATAATATACAGTGTATGAGGGGAGATCAGTCTATAATATACAGTGTATGAGGGAGATCAGTATATAATATACAGTGTATGGGGGAGATCAGTATATAATATACAGTGTATGAGAGGAGATCAGTATATAATATACAGTGTATGAGAGGAGATCAGTATATAATATACAGTGTATGAGGGAGATCAGTCTATAATATACAGTGTATGAGGGGAGATCAGTATATAATATACAGTGTATGAGGGGAGATCAGTATATAATATACAGTGTATGAGAGGAGATCAGTATATAATATACAGTGTATGAGAGGAGATCAGTCTATAATATACAGTGTATGAGAGGAGATCAGTATATAATATACAGTGTATGAGAGGAGATCAGTATATAATATACAGTGTATGAGAGGAGATCAGTATATAATATACAGTGTATGAGAGGAGATCAGTATATAATATACAGTGTATGAGAGGAGATCAGTATATAATATACAGTGTATGAGGAGGAGATCAGTATATAATATACAGTGTATGAGAGGAGATCAGTATATAATATACAGTGTATGAGAGGAGATCAGTATATAATATACAGTGTATGAGGAGATCAGTATATAATATACAGTGTATGAGAGGAGATCAGTATATAATAATACAGTGTATGAGGGAGATCAGTATATAATATACAGTGTATGGGGGAGATCAGTATATAAAATACAGTGTATGGGGGAGATCACGTATATAATATACAGTGTATGAGGAGGAGATCAGTATACTAATATACAGTGTATGAGAGGAGATCAGTATATAATATACAGTGTATGGGGAGATCAGTCTATAATATTACAGTGTATGAGAGGAGATCAGTATATAATATACAGTGTATGAGGGGAGATCAGTATATAATATACAGTGTATGGGGGAGATCAGTATATAATATACAGTGTATGAGAGGAGATCAGTCTATAATATACAGTGTATGGGGAGATCAGTATATAATATACAGTGTATGAGAGGAGATCAGTATATAATATACAGTGTATGAGAGGAGATCAGTATATAATATACAGTGTATGAGGGAGATCAGTATATAATATACAGTGTATGAGGGGAGATCAGTATATAATATACAGTGTATGAGGAGAGATCAGTATATAATATACAGTGTATGAGGGAGATCAGTATATAATATACAGTGTATGGGGGAGATCAGTATATAATATACAGTGTATGAGGAAGGAGATCAGTATATAATATACAGTGTATGAGGGAGATCAGTCTATAATATACAGTGTATGAGAGGAGATCAGTATATAATATACAGTGTATGAGGGGAGATCAGTATATAATATACAGTGTATGAGAGGAGATCAGTATATAATATACAATGTATGAGGAGAGATCAGTATATAATATACAGTGTATGAGAGGAGATCAGTATATAATATATAGTTTATGAGGGGAGATCAGTCTATAATATACAGTGTATGAGAGGAGATCAGTATATAATATACAGTGTATGGGGGAGATCAGTATATAATATACAGTGTATGAGAGGAGATCAGTATATAATATACAATGTA
>NW_026608790.1:32500-53076 GCF_029499605.1 Hyla sarda | reverse complement strand
ATATATGATACAGGAGGTGACATCACTGCTCCCCAGATATCATATATATATATTATACAGGAGGTGACATCACTGCTCTCCAGATATCATATATATATTATACAGGAGGTGACATCACTGCTCTCCAGATATCATATATATATTATACAGGAGGTGACATCACTGCTCTCCAGATATCATATATATATTATACAGGAGGTGACATCA
This sequence comes from Hyla sarda, assembly GCF_029499605.1. Taxonomy (NCBI): domain Eukaryota; kingdom Metazoa; phylum Chordata; class Amphibia; order Anura; family Hylidae; genus Hyla; species Hyla sarda. Next base: position 52,869 of record NW_026608790.1, on the reverse strand, counting down.
CTGCTCTCCAGATATCATATATATATTATACAGGAGGTGACATCACTGCTCTCCAGATATCATATATATATATTATACAGGAGGTGACATCACTGCTCTCCAGATATCATATATATATTATACAGGAGGTGACATCACTGCTCTCCAGATATCATATATATATTATACAGGAGGTGACATCACTGCTCTCCAGATATCACATATATATATATATTATACACATACCGGGGTTAGAGGTGAGGGTTTGTCGCGCAGATATCTTGGATTCTCCACCTAGAGATGAAGCAGATTACACAGTGTTACTACGTTGGTCACTGACTAATCATATAATTTTTTTTTGCTCACACCACAACCCCCTCTATACTGTGTCAGGTCCTGGGTGACCTCCTATGTGTCAGCTGATGCCATTTTGGGTGTCCCCCACTTCACTAATCTCCAGAATGGTACGGCTGACATATATATGATGATAGAGGAGTGTGGGGGGGGGGGGGGGGATCAGACACCAATGATAGAGGAGTGTGTGTGTGGGGGGGTAGACACTGATGATAGAGGAGTGTGGGGGGGATCAGACACTGATGACAGAGGAGTGTGGGGGGGGATCAGACACCGATGATAGAGGAGTGTGGGGGGGATCAGACACCGATGATAGAGGAGTGTGGGGGGGGATCAGACGCTGATGATAGAGGAGTGTGGGGGGGGGGATCAGACACCAATGATAGAGGAGTGTGGGGGGGGATCAGACGCTGATGATAGAGGAGTGTGGGGGGGATCAGACACTGATGACAGAGGAGTGTGGGGGGGATCAGACACCGATGATAGAGGAGTGTGGGGGGGGGGTCAGACACCGATGATAGAGGAGTGTGGGGGGGTTCAGGATGATAGAGGAGTGTGGGGGGGGGGGGATCAGACACTGATGATAGAGGAGTGTGGGGGGGGGGGGTTCAGACACTGATGATAGAGGAGTGGGGGGGGGATCAGACACCAATGATAGAGGAGTGGGGGGGGTTCAGGATGATAGAGGAGTGTGGGGGGGGGGGATCAGACACAGATGATAGAGGAGTGTGGGGGGGGGATCAGACACTGATGACAGAGGAGTGTGGGGGGGGATCAGACACTGATGATAGAGGAGTGTGGGGGGGATCAGACACCGATGATAGAGGAGTGTGGGGGGGGATCAGACGCTGATGATAGAGGAGTGTGGGGGGGGGATCAGACACCGATGATAGAGGAGTGTGGGGGGGGGATCAGACGCTGATGATAGAGGAGTGTGGGGGGATCAGACGCTGATGATAGAGGAGTGTGGGGGGGATCAGACACTGATGACAGAGGAGTGTGTGTGGGGGGGGGGGGGGGGGTCAGACGCCGATGACAGAGGAGTGTGGGGGGGGGTTCAGGATGATAGAGGAGTGTGGGGGGGGGGATCAGACACTGATGACAGAGGAGTGTGGGGGGGATCAGACACCGATGATAGAGGAGTGTGGGGGGGGGGTCAGACACCGATGATAGAGGAGTGTGGGGGGGTTCAGGATGATAGAGGAGTGTGGGGGGGGGGATCAGACACTGATGATAGAGGAGTGTGGGGGGGATCAGACACCAATGATAGAGGAGTGTGGGGGGGGGTTCAGACACTGATGATAGAGGAGTGGGGGGGGGGATCAGACACCAATGATAGAGGAGTGGGGGGGGGTTCAGGATGATAGAGGAGTGTGGGGGGGGGGATCAGACACTGATGATAGAGGAGTGTGGGGGGGATCAGACACCAATGATAGAGGAGTGTGGAGGGGATCAGACACTGATGATAGAGGAGTGTGGGGGGGGGATCAGACACCAATGATAGAGGAGTGTGGGGGGGGGATCAGACACTGATGATAGAGGAGTGTGGGGGGGTTCAGGATGATAGAGGAGTGTGGGGGGGGGGATCAGACACTGATGATAGAGGAGTGTGGGGGGGATCAGACACCAATGATAGAGGAGTGTGGAGGGGATCAGACACTGATGATAGAGGAGTGTGGGGGGGGGGGGTCAGACACCAATGATAGAGGAGTGTGGGGGGGGGATCAGACACCAATGATAGAGGAGTGTGGGGGGGATCAGACACTGATGATAGAGGAGTGTGGGGGGGGATCAGACACCAATGATAGAGGAGTGTGGGGGGGGATCAGACACCAATGATAGAGGAGTGTGGGGGGGTTCAGACACCAATTATAGAGGTGTGTGAGGGGGGATCAGACGCTGATGATAGAGGAGTGTGGGGGGGATCAGACGCTGATGATAGAGTGTGGGGGGGATCAGACGCTGATGATAGAGGAGTGTGGGGGGGGATCAGACACTGATGATAGAGGAGTGGGGGGGGGGGGATCAGACACTGATGATAGAGGAGTGTGGGGGGGGATCAGACACTGATGATAGAGGAGTGTGGGGGGATCAGACACCAATGATAGAGGAGTGTGGGGGGGGGGTTCAGACACTGATGATAGAGGAGTGTGGGGGGGGGGGATCAGACACCAATGATAGAGGAGTGTGGGGGGGGGGGGGGGGTTCAGACACTGATGATAGAGGAGTGTGGGGGGGGGGATCAGACACCAATGATAGAGGAGTGTGGGGGGGGGTTCAGACACCAATGATAGAGGATTGTGGGGGGGGGGGGATCAGGAAGATAGAGGAGTGTGGGGGGGATCAGACACTGAAAATTCCTGCCACCAGGAGAGGCCGAGTCCTGGAGATCAGCGAGAAGATGTGTAGGGGGAGGATCCAGGCTGGGACCTGCGAGGGATACAATACTGCTGGAGTGTACAGAGCCCTCTGGGGGGCGCCAGCACTGTGTAGCAATACTCTGTCTACAAGTTCCTTATGTTTCAGCTGTACACAAAGTCTCCTCCAGAGCTGCACTCACTATTCTGCTGTTACATCATGTCCATCCTCCAGAGCTGCACTCACTATTCTGCTGTTACATCATGTCTATCCTCCAGAGCTGCACTAACTATTCTGCTGTTACATCATGTCTTATCCTCCAGAGCTGCACTCACTATTCTGCTGTTACATCATGTCTTATCCTCCAGAGCTGCACTCACTGTTCTGCTGTTACATCACGTCTTATCCTCCAGAGCTGCACTAACTATTCTGCTGTTACATCATGTCTTATCCTCCAGAGCTGCACTCACTATTCTGCTGTTACATCATGTCTTATCCTCCAGAGCTGAACTCACTATTCTGCTGTTACATCATGTCTTATCCTCCAGAGCTGAACTCACTATTCTGCTGTTACATCACATCTTATCCTCCACAGCTGCAGTCACTATTCTGCTGTTACATCAGGTCTTATCCTCCAGAGCTGCACTCACTATTCTGCTGTTACATCACGTCTTATCCTCCAGAGCTGCACTCACTATTCTGCTGTTACATCACGTCTTATCCTCCAGAGCTGCACTCACTATTCTGTTGTTACATCATGTCTTATCCTCCAGAGCTGCACTCACTATTCTGCTGTTACATCATGTCTTATCCTCCAGAGCTGCACTCACTATTCTGCTGTTATATCATGTCTTATCCTCCACAGCTGCAGTCACTACTCTGCTGTTACATCATGTCTTATGCTCCAGAGCTGTACTCACTATTCTGCTGTTACATCATGTCTTATCCTCCAGTGCTGCACTCACTATTCTGCTGTTACATCATGTCTTATCCTCCAGAGCCGCCCTCACTATTCTGCTGTTACATCATGTCTATCCTCCAGAGCTGCACTCACTATTCTCCTGTTACATCATGTCTTATCCTCCAGAGCTGCAGTCACTACTCTGCTGTTACATCATGTCTTATCCTCCAGAGCTGCACTCACTACTCTGCTGTTACATCATGTCTTATCCTCCAGAGCTGCACTCACTATTCTGCTGTTACATCACGTCTTATCCTCCAGAGCTGCACTCACTATTCTGCTGTTACATCACGTCTTATCCTCCAGAGCTGCACTCACTATTCTGCTGTTACATCATGTCTTATCCTCCACAGCTGCACTCACTATTCTGCTGTTACATCACATCTTATCCTTCAGAGCTGCACTCACTACTCTGCTGTTACATCATGTCTTATCCTCCAGAGCTGCACTCACTACTCTGCTGTTACATCATGTCTTATCCTCCAGAGCTGCACTCACTATTCTGCTGTTACATCAGGTCTTATCCTCCAGAGCTGCACTCACTATTCTGCTGTTACATCATGTCTTATCCTCCAGAGCTGCACTCACTATTCTGCTGTTACATCAGGTCTTATCCTCCAGAGCTGCACTCACTATTCTGCTGTTACATCATGTCTTATCCTCCACAGCTGCGCTCACTACTCTGCTGTTACACATTGTCTTATCCTCTAGAGCTGCACTCAGTATTCTTCTTGATGTGAGTGGGGGAGTGTCAGGTGACTATTATAGGGTAGACGTTACCCCCAGGTTCCAGCGGGTCAGTACGCCGTCCAGGTCGCTGTCATCATGACTGACTAGGAGCCGCTTCCCATGATCCCCCTAAAGCCAAATGACAAGGAACCAAGTAAATGTAGAGAATAAAAGAAAAGACCGGCAGAGAAGATGAAATGTAATGTCATGTGAGAGTACAACCGGGGGCCATAGAGCACCCCCTGCAGACCACCCGTCCCCCATAGTCAGGACATGTCCGGACTTACCTTACGGGGTGGATTTATCTCGGTGCGAAGCCTCGGGCTCAGGGACCTCATCCGGGTGTACGAGCGCCGGAGCCTACAAGACACAAACATAACGTGTGATTAGACGGAGGACCCCCATAACATCACAGAGGAGGACCCCCATAACATCACACAGAGGACTCCCCCATAACATCACACAGAGGACTCCCATAACATCACAGGGGAGGACCCCCATAACATCACACAGAGGACTCCCATAACATCACACAGAGGACCCCCATAACATTACACAGAGGACTCCCCCATAACATCACACAGGTGGACTCCCATAACATCACACGGGTGGACTCCCATAACATCACACGGGTGGACTCCCATAACATCACACAGAGGACTCCCATAACATCACACAGAGGACCCCCATAACATCACACAAAGGACTCCCCCATAACATTACACAGAGGACCCCCATAACATCACACAGAGGACTCCCCCATAACATTACACAGAGCACTCCCATAACATCACAGGGGAGGACTCCCCCATAACATCACACAGAGGACTCCATAACATCACACAGAGGACTCCCATAACATCACACAGAGGACTCCCCCATAACATCACACAGAGGACTCCCCCATAACATTACACAGAGCACTCCCATAACATCACAGGGGAGGACTCCCCCATAACATCACACAGAGGACTCCATAACATCACACAGAGGACCCCCATAACATCACACAGAGGACTCCCATAACATCACAGGGGAGGACTCCCCCATAACATCACACAGAGGACTCCATAACATCACACAGAGGACTCCCATAACATCACACAGAGGACTCCCCCATAACATCACACAGAGGACTCCCCCATAACATCACACAGAGGACCCCCATAACATCACACAGAGGACTCCCCCATAACATCACAGGGGAGGACTCCCCCATAACATCACACAGAGGACTCCCCCATAACATCACACAGAGGACTCCCATAACATCACACAGAGGACTCCCATAACATCACAGGGGAGGACCCCCATAACATCACAGGGGAGGACTCCCCCATAACATCACACAGAGGACTCCCCCATAACATCACACGGGTGGACTCCCATAACATCACACAGAGGACTCCCATAACATCACACAGAGGACCCCCATAACATCACACAAAGGACTCCCCCATAACATCACACAGAGCACTCCCATAACATCACAGGGGAGGACTCCCCCATAACATCACACAGAGGACTCCATAACATCACACAGAGGACTCCCCCATAACATCACACAGAGGACTCCCCCATAACATCACACAGAGGACTCCCCCATAACATCACACAGAGGACCCCCATAACATCACACGGGAGGACTCCCCCATAACATCACAGGGGAGGACTCCCCCATAACATCACACGGGAGGACTCCCCCATAACATCACACAGAGGACTCCCCCATAACATCACACAGAGGACTCCCATAACATCACACAGAGGACTCCCATAACATCACACAGAGGACTCCCATAACATCACACAGAGGACCCCCATAACATCACACAAAGGACTCCCCCATAACATCACACAGAGCACTCCCATAACATCACAGGGGAGGACCCCCATAACATCACAGGGGAGGACTCCCCCATAACATCACACAGAGGACTCCATAACATCACACAGAGGACTCCCATAACATCACACAGAGGACTCCCCCATAACATCACACAGAGGACTCCCCCATAACATCACACAGAGGACTCCCATAACATCACACAGAGGACTCCCATAACATCACACAGAGGACTCCCATAACATCACACAGAGGACTCCCATAACATCACACAGAGGACTCCCATAACATCACACAGAGGACCCCCATAACATCACAGGGGAGGACCCCCATAACATCACACAGAGGACCCCCATAACATCACACAGAGGACTCCCATAACATCACACAGAGGACTCCCATAACATCACACAGAGGACCCCCATAACATCACACAGAGGACTCCCCATAACATCACACAGAGGACTCCCATAACATCACACAGAGGACTCCCATAACATCACACAGAGGACTCCCATAACATCACACAGAGGACCCCCATAACATCACACAGAGGACCCCCATAACATCACAGGGGAGGACCCCCATAACATCACAGGGGAGGACCCCCATAACATCACACAGAGGACTTCCCCATAACATCACACAGAAGACTCCCCATAACATCACACAGAGGACTCCCCATAACATCACACAGAGGACTCCCATAACATCACAGGGGAGGACTCCCCCATAACATCACACAGAGGACTCCCATAACATCACACAGAGGACTCCCCCATAACATCACACAGAGGACTCCCCATAACATCACACAGAGGACTCCCCCATAACATCACACAGAGGACCCCCATAACATCACACAGAGGACTCCCCCATAACATCACAGGGGAGGACTCCCCCATAACATCACACGGGAGGACTCCCCCATAACATCACACAGAGGACTCCCCCATAACATCACACAGAGGACTCCCATAACATCACACAGAGGACTCCCATAACATCACACAGAGGACTCCCATAACATCACACAGAGGACCCCCATAACATCACAGGGGAGGACCCCCATAACATCACACAGAGGACCCCCATAACATCACACAGAGGACTCCCATAACATCACACAGAGGACTCCCATAACATCACACAGAGGACTCCCATAACATCACACAGAGGACCCCCATAACATCACACAGAGGACTCCCCCATAACATCACACAGAGGACTCCCCCATAACATCACACAGAGGACTCCCATAACATCACACAGAGGACTCCCATAACATCACACAGAGGACCCCCATAACATCACACAGAGGACCCCCATAACATCACAGGGGAGGACCCCCATAACATCACAGGGGAGGACCCCCATAACATCACAGGGGAGGACCCCCATAACATCACAGGGGAGGACCCCCATAACATCACACAGAGGACTTCCCCATAACATCACACAGAAGACTCCCCCATAACATCACACAGAGGACTCCCATAACATCACACAGAGGACTCCCCCATAACATCACACAGAGGACTCCCCCATAACATCACACAGAGGACTCCCATAACATCACAGGGGAGGACTCCCCCATAACATCACACAGAGGACTCCCATAACATCACACAGAGGACTCCCATAACATCACACAGAGGACTCCATAACATCACACAGAGGACTCCCATAACATCACACAGAGGACTCCCATAACATCACACAGAGGACTCCCCATAACATCACACAGAGGACTCCCCCATAACATCACACAGAGGACCCCCATAACATCACACAGAGGACTCCCCCATAACATCACAGGGGAGGACTCCCCCATAACATCACACGGGAGGACTCCCCCATAACATCACACAGAGGACTCCCCCATAACATCACACAGAGGACTCCCATAACATCACACAGAGGACTCCCATAACATCACACAGAGGACTCCCATAACATCACACAGAGGACTCCCATAACATCACACAGAGGACCCCCATAACATCACACAAAGGACTCCCCCATAACATCACACAGAGCACTCCCATAACATCACAGGGGAGGACCCCCATAACATCACACAGAGGACTCCATAACATCACACAGAGGACTCCCCCATAACATCACACAGAGGACTCCCCCATAACATCACACAGAGGACTCCCATAACATCACACAGAGGACTCCCATAACATCACACAGAGGACTCCCCCATAACATCACACAGAGGACTCCCATAACATCACACAGAGGACTCCCATAACATCACACAGAGGACTCCCATAACATCACACAGAGGACTCCCATAACATCACACAGAGGACCCCCATAACATCACACAGAGGACCCCCATAACATCACAGGGGAGGACCCCCATAACATCACAGGGGAGGACCCCCATAACATCACAGGGGAGGACCCCCATAACATCACACAGAGGACTCCCCATAACATCACACAGAGGACTCCCCCATAACATCACACAGAGGACTCCCCCATAACATCACACAGAGGACTCCCCCATAACATCACACAGAGGACTCCCATAACATCACAGGGGAGGACTCCCCCATAACATCACACAGAGGACTCCCCCATAACATCACACAGAGGACTCCCATAACATCACACAGAGGACTCCATAATATCACACAGAGGACTCCCATAACATCACACAGAGGACTCCCATAACATCACACAGAGGACTCCCATAACATCACACAGAGGACTCCCCCATAACATCACACAGAGGACTCCCCCATAACATCACACAGAGGACTCCCATAACATCACACAGAGGACTCCCATAACATCACACAGAGGACTCCATAACATCACACAGAGGACTCCCATAACATCACACAGAGGACCCCCATAACATCACAGGGGAGGACTCCCCCATAACATCACACAGAGGACTCCATAACATCACACAGAGGACTCCATAACATCACACAGAGGACTCCCATAACATCACACAGAGGACTCCCCCATAACATCACACAGAGGACTCCCCCATAACATCACACAGAGGACCCCCATAACATCACACAGAGGACTCCCCCATAACATCACAGGGGAGGACTCCCCCATAACATCACACAGAGGACTCCCCCATAACATCACACAGAGGACTCCCATAACATCACACAGAGGACTCCCATAACATCACACAGAGGACTCCCATAACATCACACAGAGGACCCCCATAACATCACACAAAGGACTCCCCCATAACATCACACAGAGCACTCCCATAACATCACAGGGGAGGACCCCCATAACATCACAGGGGAGGACTCCCCCATAACATCACACAGAGGACTCCATAACATCACACAGAGGACTCCCATAACATCACACAGAGGACTCTCCCATAACATCACACAGAGGACTCCCCCATAACATCACACAGAGGACTCCCCATAACATCACACAGAGGACTCCCCCATAACATCACACAGAGGACTCCCCCATAACATCACACAGAGGACTCCCCCATAACATCACAAAGAGGACTCCCCCATAACATCACACAGAGGACTCCCCCATAACATCACACAGAGGACTCCCATAACATCACACAGAGGACTCCCATAACATCACACAGAGGACTCCCATAACATCACACAGAGGACCCCCATAACATCACACAGAGGACTCCATAACATCACACAGAGGACTCCATAACATCACACAGAGGACTCCATAACATCACACAGAGGACTCCCATAACATCACACAGAGGACCCCCATAACATCACAGGGGAGGACTCCCCCATAACATCACACAGAGGACTCCATAACATCACACAGAGGACTCCCATAACATCACACAGAGGACTCCACCATAACATCACACAGAGGACTCCCCCATAACATCACACAGAGGACCCCCATAACATCACACAGAGGACTCCCCATAACATCACACAGAGGACTCCCCCATAACATCACACAGAGGACTCCCCCATAACATCACACAGAGGACTCCCATAACATCACACAGAGGACTCCCATAACATCACACAGAGGACTCCCATAACATCACACAGAGGACCCCCATAACATCACACAAAGGACTCCCCCATAACATCACACAGAGCACTCCCATAACATCACAGGGGAGGACCCCCATAACATCACAGGGGAGGACTCCCCCATAACATCACACAGAGGACTCCATAACATCACACAGAGGACTCCCATAACATCACACAGAGGACTCCCATAACATCACACAGAGGACCCCCATAACATCACACAGAGGACTCCCCCATAACATCACACAGAGGACTCCCATAACATCACACAGAGGACTCCCATAACATCACACAGAGGACTCCCATAACATCACACAGAGGACTCCCATAACATCACACAGAGGACTCCCATAACACAGAGGACTCCCCCATAACATCACACAGAGGACTCCCCCATAACATCACACAGAGGACTCCCCCATAACATCACACAGAGGACTCCCCCATAACATCACACAGAGGACTCCCCCATAACATCACACAGAGGACTCCCCCATAACATCACACAGAGGACTCCCCCATAACATCACACAGAGGACTCCCATAACATCACAGGGGAGGACTCCCATAACATCACACAGAGGACTCCATAACATCACACAGAGGACTCCCATAACATCACACAGAGGACTCCCCCATAACATCACACAGAGGACTCCCCCATAACATCACACAGAGGACTCCCATAACATCACACAGAGGACCCCCATAAGATCACACAGAGGACTCCATAACATCACACAGAGGACTCCCATAACATCACACAGAGGACTCCCCCATAACATCACACAGAGGACTCCCCCATAACATCACACAGAGGACTCCCCCATAACATCACACAGAGGACTCCCATAACATCACAGGGGAGGACTCCCCCATAACATTACACAGAGGACTCCCATAACATCACACAGAGGACCCCCATAACATCACACAGAGGACTCCCCCATAACATCACTTCTAATCTCCTATCATACAATGTATCACTCCCATCATCCCTGACCCCAGGAGATCACAATCTAATCTATCATACAATGTATCACTCCCATCATCCCTGACCCCAGGAGATCACAATCTAATCTCCTATCACATACAATGTATCACTCCCATCATCCCTGACCCCAGGAGATCACAATCTAATCTCCTATCATACAATGTATCACTCCCATCATCCCTGACCCCAGGAGATCACAATCTAATCTATCATACAATGTATCACTCCCATCATCCCTGACCCCAGGAGATCACAATCTAATCTCCTATCATACAATGTATCACTCCCATCATCCCTGACCCCAGGAGATCACAATCTAATCTCCTATCATACAATGTATCACTCCCATCATCCCTGACCCCAGGAGATCACAATCTAATCTCCTATCATACAATGTATCACTCCCATCATCCCTGACCCCAGGAGATCACAATCTAATCTCCTATCACATACAATGTATCACTCCCATCATCCCTGACCCCAGGAGCTCACAATCTAATCTCCTATCACATACAATGTATCACTCCCATCATCCCTGACCCCAGGAGATCACAATCTAATCTCCTATCATACAATGTATCACTCCCATCATCCCTGACCCCAGGAGATCACAATCTAATCTATCACATACAATGTATCACTCCCATCATCCCTGACCCCAGGAGATCACAATCTAATCTCCTATCATACAATGTATCACTCCCATCATCCCTGACCCCAGGAGATCACAATCTAATCTCCTATCATACAATGTATCACTCCCATCATCCCTGACCCCAGGAGATCACAATCTAATCTCCTATCATACAATGTATCACTCCCATCATCCCTGACCCCAGGAGCTCACAATCTAATCTCTTATCATACAATGTATCACTCCCATCATCCCTGACCCCAGGAGATCACAATCTAATCTCCTATCATACAATGTATCACTCCCATCATCCCTGACCCCAGGAGATCACAATCTAATCTCCTATCATACAATGTATCACTCCCATCATCCCTGACCCCAGGAGATCACAATCTAATCTCCTATCACATACAATGTATCACTCCCATCATCCCTGACCCCAGGAGATTTCAATCTAATCTCCTATCATACAATGTATCACTCCCATCATCCCTGACCCCAGGAGATCACAATCTAATCTCCTGTCACACAATGTATCACTCCCATCATCCCTGACCACAGGAGATCACAATCTAATCTCCTATCATACAATGTATCACTCCCATCATCCCTGACCACAGGAGCTCACAATCTAATATCCTATCATACAATGTATCACTCCCATCATCCCTGACCCCAGGAGATCACAATCTAATCTCCTATCACATACAATGTATCACTCCCATCATCCCTGACCCCAGGAGATCACAATCTAATCTATCATACAATGTATCACTCCCATCATCTCTGACCTCAGGAGATCACAATCTAATCTCCTATCATTCAATGTATCACTCCCATCATCCCTGACCCCAGGAGCTCACAATCTAATCTATCATACAATGTATCACTCCCATCATCCTTGACCCCAGGAGATCACAATCTAATCTCCTATCACATACAATGTATCACTCCCATCATCCCTGACCCCAGGAGATCACAATCTAATCTCCTATCATACAATGTATCACTCCCATCATCCCTGACCCCAGGAGCTCACAATCTAATCTCCTATCATACAATGTATCACTCCCATCATCCCTGACCCCAGGAGATCACAATCTAATCTCCTATCATACAATGTATCACTCCCATCATCCCTGACCCCAGGAGATCACAATCTAATCTCCTATCATACAATGTATCACTCCCATCATCCCTGACCCCAGGAGATCACAATCTAATCTCCTATCATACAATGTATCACTCCCATCATCCCTGACCCCAGGAGATCACAATCTAATCTCCTATCACATACAATGTATCACTCCCATCATCCCTGACCCCAGGAGATCACAATCTAATCTCCTATCACATACAATGTATCACTCCCATCATCCCTGACCCCAGGAGCTCACAATCTAATCTATCATACAATGTATCACTCCCATCATCCCTGACCCCAGGAGATCACAATCTAATCTCCTATCATACAATGTATCACTCCCATCATCCCTGACCCCAGGAGATCACAATCTAATCTCCTATCACATACAATGTATCACTCCCATCATCCCTGACCCCAGGAGATCACAATCTAATCTCCTATCACATACAATGTATCACTCCCATCATCCCTGACCCCAGGAGCTCACAATCTAATCTCCTATCATACAATGTATCACTCCCATCATCCCTGACCCCAGGAGATCACAATCTAATCTCCTATCATACAATGTATCACTCCCATCATCCCTGACCCCAGGAGCTCACAATCTAATCTCCTATCACATACAATGTATCACTCCCATCATCCCTGACCCCAGGAGATCACAATCTAATCTCCTATCATACAATGTATCACTCCCATCATCCCTGACCCAGGAGATCACAATCTAATCTCCTATCATACAATGTATCACTCCCATCATCCCTGACCCCAGGAGCTCACAATCTAATCTCCTATCATACAATGTATCACTCCCATCATCCCTGACCCCAGGAGATCACAATCTAATCTCCTATCATACAATGTATCACTCCCATCATCCCTGACCCCAGGAGATCACAATCTAATCTCCTATCACATACAATGTATCACTCCCATCATCCCTGACCCCAGGAGCTCACAATCTAATCTCCTATCATACAATGTATCACTCCCATCATCCCTGACCCCAAGAGATCACAATCTAATCTCCTATCATACAATGTATCACTCCCATAATCCCTGACCCCAGGAGATCACAATCTAATCTCCTATCATACAATGTATCACTCCCATCATCCCTGACCCCAGGAGATCACAATCTAATCTCCTATCACATACAATGTATCACTCCCATCATCCCTGACCCCAGGAGATCACAATCTAATCTCCTATCATACAATGTATCACTCCCATCATCCCTGACCCCAGGAGATCACAATCTAATCTCCTATCATACAATGTATCACTCCCATCATCCCTGACCCCAGGAGATCACAATCTAATCTCCTATCATACAATGTATCACTCCCATCATCCCTGACCCCAGGAGATCACAATCTAATCTATCACATACAATGTATCACCCCCATCATCCCTGACCCCAGGAGATCACAATCTAATCTCCTATCATACAATGTATCACTCCCATAATCCCTGACCCCAGGAGATCACAATCTAATCTATCATACAATGTATCACTCCCATCATCCCTGACCCCAGGAGGTCACAATCTAATCTCCTATCATACAATGTATCACTCCCATCATCCCTGACCCCAGGAGATCACAATCTAATCTCCTATCATACAATGTATCACTCCCATCATCCCTGACCCCAGGAGATCACAATCTAATCTCCTATCATACAATGTATCACTCCCATCATCCCTGACCCCAGGAGATCACAATCTAATCTCCTATCATACAATGTATCACTCCCATCATCCCTGACCCCAGGAGATCACAATCTAATCTCCTATCACATACAATGTATCACTCACATCATCCCTGACCCCAGGAGATCACAATCTAATCTATCATACAATGTATCACTCCCATCATCCCTGACCCCAGGAGATCACAATCTAATCTATCATACAATGTATCACTCCCATCATCCCTGACCCCAGGAGCTCACAATCTAATCTCCTATCATACAATGTATCACTCCCATCATCCCTGACCCCAGGAGCTCACAATCTAATCTCCTATCATACAATGTATCACTCCCATCATCCCTGACCCCAGGAGATCACAATCTAATCTCCTATCATACAATGTATCACTCCCATCATCCCTGACCCCAGGAGCTCACAATCTAATCTCCTATCACATACAATGTATCACTCCCATCATCCCTGACCCCAGGAGATCACAATCTAATCTCCTATCATACAATGTATCACTCCCATCATCCCTGACCCCAGGAGATCACAATCTAATCTCCTATCATACAATGTATCACTCCCATCATCCCTGACCCCAGGAGATCACAATCTAATCTATCATACAATGTATCACTCCCATCATCCCTGACCCCAGGAGATCACAATCTAATCTCCTATCATACAATGTATCACTCCCATCATCCCTGACCCCAGGAGCTCACAATCTAATCTCCTATCATACAATGTATCACTCCCATCATCCCTGACCCCAGGAGATCACAATCTAATCTCCTATCATACAATGTATCACTCCCATCATCCCTGACCCCAGGAGCTCACAATCTAATCTCCTATCACATACAATGTATCACTCCCATCATCCCTGACCCCAGGAGATCACAATCTAATCTCCTATCATACAATGTATCACTCCCATCATCCCTGACCCAGTCACAATCTAATCTCCTATCATACAATGTATCACTCCCATCATCCCTGACCCCAGGAGATCACAATCTAATCTCCTATCACATACAATGTATCACTCCCATCATCCCTGACCCCAGGAGATTTCAATCTAATCTCCTATCATACAATGTATCACTCCCATCATCCCTGACCCCAGGAGATCACAATCTAATCTCCTGTCACACAATGTATCACTCCCATCATCCCTGACCCCAGGAGATCACAATCTAATCTCCTATCATACAATGTATCACTCCCATCATCCCTGACCCCAGGAGATCACAATCTAATCTCCTATCACATACAATGTATCACTCCCATCATCCCTGACCCCAGGAGATCACAATCTAATCTCCTATCATACAATGTATCACTCCCATCATCCCTGACCACAGGAGATCACAATCTAATCTCCTATCATACAATGTATCACTCCCATCATCCCTGACCACAGGAGCTCACAATCTAATATCCTATCATACAATGTATCACTCCCATCATCCCTGACCCCAGGAGATCACAATCTAATCTCCTATCACATACAATGTATCACTCCCATCATCCCTGACCCCAGGAGATCAAAATCTAATCTATCATACAATGTATCACTCCCATCATCTCTGACCTCAGGAGATCACAATCTAATCTCCTATCATTCAATGTATCACTCCCATCATCCCTGACCCCAGGAGCTCACAATCTAATCTATCATACAATGTATCACTCCCATCATCCTTGACCCCAGGAGATCACAATCTAATCTCCTATCACATACAATGTATCACTCCCATCATCCCTGACCCCAGGAGATCACAATCTAATCTCCTATCACATACAATGTATCACTCCCATCATCCCTGACCCCAGGAGATCACAATCTAATCTCCTATCACATACAATGTATCACTCCCATCATCCCTGACCCCAGGAGCTCACAATCTAATCTATCATACAATGTATCACTCCCATCATCCCTGACCCCAGGAGATCACAATCTAATCTCCTATCATACAATGTATCACTCCCATCATCCCTGACCCCAGGAGATCACAATCTAATCTCCTATCACATACAATGTATCACTCCCATCATCCCTGACCCCAGGAGATCACAATCTAATCTATCATACAATGTATCACTCCCATCATCCCCAGAGCTCACAATCTAATCTCCTATCATACAATGTATCACTCCCATCATCCCTGACCCCCAGGAGATCACAATCTAATCTCCTATCATACAATGTATCACTCCCATCATCCCTGACCCCAGGAGCTCACAATCTAATCTCCTATCACATACAATGTATCACTCCCATCATCCCTGACCCCAGGAGATCACAATCTAATCTCCTATCATACAATGTATCACTCCCATCATCCCTGACCCAGGAGATCACAATCTAATCTCCTATCATACAATGTATCACTCCCATCATCCCTGACCCCAGGAGATCACAATCTAATCTCCTATCATACAATGTATCACTCCCATCATCCCTGACCCCAGGAGATCACAATCTAATCTATCATACAATGTATCACTCCCATCATCCCTGACCCCAGGAGGTCACAATCTAATCTCCTATCATACAATGTATCACTCCCATCATCCCTGACCCCAGGAGATCACAATCTAATCTCCTATCATACAATGTATCACTCCCATCATCCCTGACCCCAGGAGATCACAATCTAATCTCCTATCACATACAATGTATCACTCCCATCATCCCTGACCCCAGGAGATCACAATCTAATCTATCATACAATGTATCACTCCCATCATCCCCAGAGCTCACAATCTAATCTCCTATCATACAATGTATCACTCCCATCATCCCTGACCCCCAGGAGATCACAATCTAATCTCCTATCATACAATGTATCACTCCCATCATCCCTGACCCCAGGAGCTCACAATCTAATCTCCTATCACATACAATGTATCACTCCCATCATCCCTGACCCCAGGAGATCACAATCTAATCTCCTATCATACAATGTATCACTCCCATCATCCCTGACCCAGGAGATCACAATCTAATCTCCTATCATACAATGTATCACTCCCATAATCCCTGACCCCAGGAGATCACAATCTAATCTATCATACAATGTATCACTCCCATCATCCCTGACCCCAGGAGATCACAATCTAATCTCCTATCACATACAATGTATCACTCCCATCATCCCTGACCCCAGGAGATCACAATCTAATCTCCTATCATACAATGTATCACTCCCATCATCCCTGACCCCAGGAGATCACAATCTAATCTCCTATCACATACAATGTATCACTCCCATCATCCCTGACCCCAGGAGGTCACAATCTAATCTCCTATCATACAATGTATCACTCCCATCATCCCTGACCCCAGGAGATCACAATCTAATCTCCTATCATACAATGTATCACTCCCATCATCCCTGACCCCAGGAGATCACAATCTAATCTCCTATCATACAATGTATCACTCCCATCATCCCTGACCCCAGGAGCTCACAATCTAATCTCCTATCATACAATGTATCACTCCCATCATCCCTGACCCCAGGAGATCACAATCTAATCTCCTATCATACAATGTATCACTCCCATCATCCCTGACCCCAGGAGATCACAATCTAATCTCCTATCATACAATGTATCACTCCCATCATCCCTGACCCCAGGAGATCACAATCTAATCTCCTATCATACAATGTATCACTCCCATCATCCCTGACCCCAGGAGATCACAATCTAATCTATCATACAATGTATCACTCCCATCATCCCTGACCCCAGGAGATCACAATCTAATCTATCATACAATGTATCACTCCCATCATCCCTGACCCCAGGAGCTCACAATCTAATCTCCTATCATACAATGTATCACTCCCATCATCCCTGACCCCAGGAGCTCACAATCTAATCTCCTATCATACAATGTATCACTCCCATCATCCCTGACCCCAGGAGATCACAATCTAATCTCCTATCATACAATGTATCACTCCCATCATCCCTGACCCCAGGAGCTCACAATCTAATCTCCTATCACATACAATGTATCACTCCCATCATCTATATAGGGTTAGGCCAACCGCCTGTACAGACTGGATCGGCCCTTTAAGGCGTGCTGCACAGACTGGATCGGCCCTTTAAGGCGTGCTGCACAGACTGGATCGGCCCTTTAAGGCGTGCTGCACAGACTGGACCGGCCCTTTAAGGCGTGCTGCACGGACTGGACCGGCCCTTTAAGGCGTGCTGCACAGACTGGACCGGCCCTTTAAGGCGTGCTGCACAGACTGGACCGGCCCTTTAAGGCGTGCTGCACAGACTGGACCGGCCCTTTAAGGCGTGCTGCACAGACTGGACCGGCCCTTTAAGGCGTGCTGCACAGACTGGACCGGCCCTTTAAGGCGTGCTGCACAGACTGGACCGGCCCTTTAAGGCGTGCTGCACAGACTGGACCGGCCCTTTAAGGCGTGCTGCACAGACTGGACCGGCCCTTTAAGGCGTGCTGCACAGACTGGACCGGCCCTTCAAGGCGTGCTGCACAGACTGGACCGGCCCTTTAAGGCGTGCTGCACAGACTGGATCGGCCCTTTAAGGCGTGCTGCACAGACTGGATCGGCCCTTTAAGGCGCGCTGCACAGACTGAACCGGCCCTTTAAGGCGTGCTGCACAGACTGGACCGGCCCTTTAAGGCGTGCTGCACAGACTGGACCGGCCCTTTAAGGCGTGCTGCACGGTGTTCGCTGAGCACAATGAATGGACATAGGATAAAGTCGTCAGGATGTAACGGATCGGAGAGTGTTCACAGGAGGAGCGGGGGCGGCCTGCTGTACACCCCTCAGAGATACAGGGGGGAGTCCACCAGCTTTACACTGCACAGTCAGTACACAGAGAGAACACTTACCTGTCCGGTGAAGTGATGGACGTTGCCTCCTCCTGCGGTAACAACTTAGAGAAGTCATCATTACCTTCCAGCTCCCCCTGCACCCAGTCCGGCAATCCCCCCGAACCAGAGGCGCGAAACCGCGGAGCATTGGGCTCATCAAAATAGATGGACTGCAAAACAAGACAAGAAGGAGATCAGAGACACCATACACTGTATACAGGCGGTATTATATATATATACTGCACCATACACTGTATACAGACGGTATTATATATATATACTGCACCATACACTGCATACAGGCGGTATTATATAAATATACTGCACCATACACTGTATACAGACGGTATTATATATATATACTGCACCATACACTGTATACAGGCGGTATTATATATATATACTGCACCATACACTGTATACAGACGGTATTATATATATATACTGCACCATACACTGTATACAGGCGGTATTATATAAATATACTGCACCATACACTGTATACAGACGGTATTATATATATATACTGCACCATACACTGTATACAGGCGATATTATATATATATATATACTGCACCATACACTGCATACAGGCGGTATTATATAAATATACTGCACCATACACTGTATACAGACGGTATTATATATATATACTGCACCATACACTGTATACAGGCGGTATTATATATATATACTGCACCATACACTGCATACAGGCGGTATTATATATATACACTGCACCGTACACT
>NW_026608790.1:0-22500 GCF_029499605.1 Hyla sarda | reverse complement strand
GTTGCAAAACTACAAAGCCCAGCATACCCAGACAGTCCAAGACCACAACAGAGGGCACCTAGGTTGGAAATGCCGATTTACCTTACTGCTCATCTACAATACAAGGTGTTATATACAGACTCCATATGATTTCTATAGACTGTACTGTATATACTGGATTGTGATCTGCTCATCTACAATACAAGGTGTTATATACAGACTCCATATGATTTCTATAGACTGTACTGTATATACTGGACTGTGATCTGCTCATCTACAATACAAGGTGTTATATACAGACTCCATATGATTTCTATAGACTGTACTGTATATACTGGATTGTGATCTGCTCATCTACAATACAAGGTGTTATATACAGACTCCATATGATTTCTATAGACTGTACTGTATATACTGGACTGTGATCTGCTCATCTACAATACAAGGTGTTATATACAGACTCCATATGATTTCTATAGACTGTACTGTATATACTGGACTGTGATCTGCTCATCTACAATACAAGGTGTTATATACAGACTCCATATGATTTCTATAGACTGTACTGTATATACTGGACTGTGATCTGCTCATCTACAATACAAGGTGTTATTATATACAGACTCCATATGATTTCTATAGACTGTACTGTATATACTGGACTGTGATCTGCTCATCTACAATACAAGGTGTTATATACAGACTCCATATGATTTCTATAGACTGTACTGTATATACTGGACTGTGATCTGCTCATCTACAATACAAGGTGTTATATACAGACTCCATATGATTTCTATAGACTGTACTGTATATACTGGACTGTGATCTGCTCATCTACAATACAAGGTGTAATTATATACAGACTCCATATGATTTCTATAGACTGTACTGTATATACTGGACTGTGATCTGCTCATCTACAATACAAGGTGTTATTATATACAGACTCCATATGATTTCTATAGACTGTACTGTATATACTGGACTGTGATCTGCTCATCTACAATACAAGGTGTTATATACAGACTCCATATGATTTCTATAGACTGTACTGTATATACTGGACTGTGATCTGCTCATCTACAATACAAGGTGTTATATACAGACTCCATATGATTTCTATAGACTGTACTGTATATACTGGACTGTGATCTGCTCATCTACAATACAAGGTGTTATATACAGACTCCATATGATTTCTATAGACTGTACTGTATATACTGGACTGTGATCTGCTCATCTACAATACAAGGTGTTATATACAGACTCCATATGATTTCTATAGACTATACTGTATATACTGGACTGTGATCTGCTCATCTACAATACAAGGTGTTATATACAGACTCCATATGATTTCTATAGACTGTACTGTATATACTGGACTGTGATCTGCTCATCTACAATACAAGGTGTTATATACAGACTCCATATGATTTCTATAGACTGTACTGTATATACTGGACTGTGATCTGCTCATCTACAATACAAGGTGTTATATACAGACTCCATATGATTTCTATAGACTGTACTGTATATACTGGACTGTGATCTGCTCATCTACAATACAAGGTGTTATATACAGACTCCATATGATTTCTATAGACTGTACTGTATATACTGGACTGTGATCTGCTCATCTACAATACAAGGTGTTATTATATACAGACTCCATATGATTTCTATAGACTGTACTGTATATACTGGACTGTGATCTGCTCATCTACAATACAAGGTGTAATTATATACAGACTCCATATGATTTCTATAGACTGTACTGTATATACTGGACTGTGATCTGCTCATCTACAATACAAGGTGTTATATACAGATTCCATATGATTTCTATAGACTGTACTGTATATACTGGACTGTGATCTGCTCATCTACAATACAAGGTGTTATATACAGACTCCATATGATTTCTATAGACTGTACTGTATATACTGGACTGTGATCTGCTCATCTACAATACAAGGTGTTATTATATACAGACTCCATATGATTTCTATAGACTGTACTGTATATACTGGACTGTGATCTGCTCATCTACAATACAAGGTGTTATATACAGACTCCATATGATTTCTATAGACTGTACTGTATATATTGGACTGTGATCTGCTCATCTACAATACAAGGTGTTATATACAGACTCCATATGATTTCTATAGACTGTACTGTATATACTGCACTGTGATCTGCTCATCTACAATACAAGGTGTTATATACAGACTCCATATGATCTCTATAGACTGTACTGTATATACTGGACTGTGATCTGCTCATCTACAATACAAGGTGTTATATACAGACTCCATATGATTTCTATAGACTGTACTGTATATACTGGACTGTGATCTGCCCATCTACAATACAAGGTGTTATATACAGACTCCATATGATTTCTATAGACTGTACTGTATATACTGGACTGTGATCTGCTCATCTACAATACAAGGTGTTATATACAGACTCCATATGATTTCTATAGACTGTACTGTATATACTGGACTGTGATCTGCTCATCTACAATACAAGGTGTTATATACAGACTCCATATGATTTCTATAGACTGTACTGTATATACTGGACTGTGATCTGCCCATCTACAATACAAGGTGTTATATACAGACTCCATATGATTTCTATAGACTGTACTGTATATACTGGACTGTGATCTGCTCATCTACAATACAAGGTGTTATATACAGACTCCATATGATTTCTATAGACTGTACTGTATATACTGCACTGTGATCTGCTCATCTACAATACAAGGTGTTATATATACAGACTCCATATGATTTCTATAGACTGTACTGTATATACTGGACTGTGATCTGCTCATCTACAATACAAGGTGTTATATATACAGACTCCATATGATTTCTCTATAGACTGTACTGTATATACTGGACTGTGATCTGCTCATCTACAATACAAGGTGTTATATACAGACTCCATATGATTTCTATAGGCTGTACTGTATATACTGCACTGTGATCTGCTCATATACAATACAAGGTGATATATACAGACTCCATATGATTTCTATAGACTGTACTGTATATACTGGACTGTGATCTGCTCATCTACAATACAAGGTGTTATATACAGACTCCATATGATCTCTATAGACTGTACTGTATATACTGGACTGTGATCTGCTCATCTACAATACAAGGTGTTATATATACAGACTCCATATGATTTCTATAGACTGTACTGTATATACTGGACTGTGATCTGCTCATCTACAATACAAGGTGTTATATACAGACTCCATATGATCTCTATAGACTGTACTGTATATACTGGACTGTGATCTGCTCATCTACAATACAAGGTGTTATATACAGACTCCATTTGATTTCTATAGACTGTACTGTATATACTGGACTGTGATCTGCTCATCTACAATACAAGGTGTAATTATATACAGACTCCATATGATTTCTATAGGCTGTACTGTATATACTGGACTGTGATCTGCCCATCTACAATACAAGGTGTTATATACAGACTCCATATGATTTCTATAGACTGTACTGTATATACTGCACTGTGATCTGCTCATATACAATACAAGGTGATATATACAGACTCCATATGATTTCTATAGACTGTACTGTATATACTGGACTGTGATCTGCTCATCTACAATACAAGGTGTTATATATACAGACTCCATATGATTTCTATAGACTGTACTGTATATACTGGACTGTGATCTGCTCATCTACAATACAAGGTGTTATATACAGACTCCATATGATTTCTATAGACTGTACTGTATATACTGGACTGTGATCTGCTCATCTACAATACAAGGTGTTATATACAGACTCCATATGATTTCTATAGACTGTACTGTATATACTGGACTGTGATCTGCTCATCTACAATACAAGGTGTTATATACAGACTCCATATGATTTCTATAGACTGTACTGTATATACTGGACTGTGATCTGCTCATCTACAATACAAGGTGTTATATACAGACTCCATATGATTTCTATAGACTGTACTGTATATACTGGACTGTGATCTGCTCATCTACAATACAAGGTGTTATATACAGACTCCATATGATTTCTATAGACTGTACTGTATATACTGGACTGTGATCTGCTCATCTACAATACAAGGTGTTATTATATACAGACTCCATATGATTTCTATAGACTGTACTGTATATACTGGACTGTGATCTGCTCATCTACAATACAAGGTGTAATTATATACAGACTCCATATGATTTCTATAGACTGTACTGTATATACTGGACTGTGATCTGCTCATCTACAATACAAGGTGTTATATACAGATTCCATATGATTTCTATAGACTGTACTGTATATACTGGACTGTGATCTGCTCATCTACAATACAAGGTGTTATATACAGACTCCATATGATTTCTATAGACTGTACTGTATATACTGGACTGTGATCTGCTCATCTACAATACAAGGTGTTATTATATACAGACTCCATATGATTTCTATAGACTGTACTGTATATACTGGACTGTGATCTGCTCATCTACAATACAAGGTGTTATATACAGACTCCATATGATTTCTATAGACTGTACTGTATATATTGGACTGTGATCTGCTCATCTACAATACAAGGTGTTATATACAGACTCCATATGATTTCTATAGACTGTACTGTATATACTGCACTGTGATCTGCTCATCTACAATACAAGGTGTTATATACAGACTCCATATGATCTCTATAGACTGTACTGTATATACTGGACTGTGATCTGCTCATCTACAATACAAGGTGTTATATACAGACTCCATATGATTTCTATAGACTGTACTGTATATACTGGACTGTGATCTGCCCATCTACAATACAAGGTGTTATATACAGACTCCATATGATTTCTATAGACTGTACTGTATATACTGGACTGTGATCTGCTCATCTACAATACAAGGTGTTATATATACAGACTCCATATGATTTCTATAGACTGTACTGTATATACTGGACTGTGATCTGCTCATCTACAATACAAGGTGTTATATACAGACTCCATATGATTTCTATAGACTGTACTGTATATACTGGACTGTGATCTGCTCATCTACAATACAAGGTGTTATATACAGACTCCATATGATTTCTATAGACTGTACTGTATATACTGGACTGTGATCTGCCCATCTACAATACAAGGTGTTATATACAGACTCCATATGATTTCTATAGACTGTACTGTATATACTGGACTGTGATCTGCTCATCTACAATACAAGGTGTTATATACAGACTCCATATGATTTCTATAGACTGTACTGTATATACTGCACTGTGATCTGCTCATCTACAATACAAGGTGTTATATATACAGACTCCATATGATTTCTATAGACTGTACTGTATATACTGGACTGTGATCTGCTCATCTACAATACAAGGTGTTATATATACAGACTCCATATGATTTCTCTATAGACTGTACTGTATATACTGGACTGTGATCTGCTCATCTACAATACAAGGTGTTATATACAGACTCCATATGATTTCTATAGGCTGTACTGTATATACTGCACTGTGATCTGCTCATATACAATACAAGGTGATATATACAGACTCCATATGATTTCTATAGACTGTACTGTATATACTGGACTGTGATCTGCTCATCTACAATACAAGGTGTTATATACAGACTCCATATGATCTCTATAGACTGTACTGTATATACTGGACTGTGATCTGCTCATCTACAATACAAGGTGTTATATATACAGACTCCATATGATTTCTATAGACTGTACTGTATATACTGGACTGTGATCTGCTCATCTACAATACAAGGTGTTATATACAGACTCCATATGATTTCTATAGACTGTACTGTATATACTGCACTGTGATCTGCTCATATACAATACAAGGTGATATATACAGACTCCATATGATTTCTATAGACTGTACTGTATATACTGGACTGTGATCTGCTCATCTACAATACAAGGTGTTATTATATACAGACTCCATATGATCTCTATAGACTGTACTGTATATACTGGACTGTGATCTGCTCATCTACAATACAAGGTGTTATATACAGACTCCATATGATTTCTATAGACTGTACTGTATATACTGGACTGTGATCTGCTCATCTACAATACAAGGTGTTATTATATACAGACTCCATATGATTTCTATAGACTGTACTGTATATACTGGACTGTGATCTGCTCAACTACAATACAAGGTGTTATATACAGACTCCATATGATTTCTATAGACTGTACTGTATATACTGGACTGTGATCTGCTCATCTACAATACAAGGTGTTATATACAGACTCCATATGATTTCTATAGACTGTACTGTATATACTGGACTGTGATCTGCTCATCTACAATACAAGGTGTTATATACAGACTCCATATGATTTCTATAGACTGTACTGTATATACTGGACTGTGATCTGCTCATCTACAATACAAGGTGTTATATACAGACTCCATATGATTTCTATAGACTGTACTGTATATACTGGACTGTGATCTGCTCATCTACAATACAAGGTGTTATATACAGACTCCATATGATTTCTATAGACTGTACTGTATATACTGGACTGTGATCTGCTCATCTACAATACAAGGTGTTATATACAGACTCCATATGATTTCTATAGACTGTACTGTATATACTGGACTGTGATCTGCCCATCTACAATACAAGGTGTTATATACAGACTCCATATGATTTCTATAGACTGTACTGTATATACTGGACTGTGATCTGCTCATCTACAATACAAGGTGTTATTATATACAGACTCCATATGATCTCTATAGACTGTACTGTATATACTGGACTGTGATCTGCTCATCTACAATACAAGGTGTTATATACAGACTCCATATGATCTCTATAGACTGTACTGTATATACTGGACTGTGATCTGCTCATCTACAATACAAGGTGTAATTATATACAGACTCCATATGATTTCTATAGACTGTACTGTATATACTGGACTGTGATCTGCTCATCTACAATACAAGGTGTTATATACAGACTCCATATGATTTCTATAGACTGTACTGTATATACTGGACTGTGATCTGCTCATCTACAATACAAGGTGTTATATACAGACTCCATATGATTTCTATAGACTGTACTGTATATACTGGACTGTGATCTGCTCATCTACAATACAAGGTGTTATATACAGACTCCATATGATCTCTATAGACTGTACTGTATATACTGGACTGTGATCTGCTCATCTACAATACAAGGTGTTATATACAGACTCCATATGATTTCTATAGACTGTACAGTATATACTGGACTGTGATCTGCCCATCTACAATACAAGGTGTTATATACAGACTCCATATGATTTCTATAGACTGTACTGTATATACTGGACTGTGATCTGCTCATCTACAATACAAGGTGTTATATACAGACTCCATATGATTTCTATAGGCTGTACTGTATATACTGGACTGTGATCTGCTCATCTACAATACAAGGTGTTATATACAGACTCCATATGATTTCTATAGACTGTACTGTATATACTGGACTGTGATCTGCTCATCTACAATACAAGGTGTTATATACAGACTCCATATGATTTCTATAGACTGTACTGTATATACTGGACTGTGATCTGCTCATCTACAATACAAGGTGTTATTATATACAGACTCCATATGATATCTATAGACTGTACTGTATATACTGGACTGTGATCTGCCCATCTACAATACAAGGTGTTATATACAGACTCCATATGATTTCTCTATAGACTGTACTGTATATACTGCACTGTGATCTGCTCATCTACAATACAAGGTGTTATATACAGACTCCATATGATTTCTATAGACTATACTGTATATACTGGACTGTGATCTGCTCATCTACAATACAAGGTGTTATTATATACAGACTCCATATGATTTCTATAGGCTGTACTGTATATACTGGACTGTGATCTGCCCATCTACAATACAAGGTGTTATATACAGACTCCATATGATTTCTATAGACTGTACTGTATATACTGGACTGTGATCTGCTCATCTACAATACAAGGTGTTATTATATACAGACTCCATATGATTTCTATAGGCTGTACTGTATATACTGGACTGTGATCTGCTCATCTACAATACAAGGTGTTATATACAGACTCCATATGATTTCTATAGACTGTACTGTATATACTGGACTGTGATCTGCTCATCTACAATACAAGGTGTTATTATATACAGACTTCATATGATTTCTATAGACTGTACTGTATATACTGGACTGTGATCTGCTCATCTACAATACAAGGTGTTATATACAGACTCCATATGATTTCTATAGGACT
The DNA here is from genome assembly GCF_029499605.1 of Hyla sarda. Taxonomy (NCBI): domain Eukaryota; kingdom Metazoa; phylum Chordata; class Amphibia; order Anura; family Hylidae; genus Hyla; species Hyla sarda. The sequence goes on along the minus strand of NW_026608790.1, from coordinate 14,122 downwards.
GTACTGTATATACTGGACTGTGATCTGCTCATCTACAATACAAGGTGTTATATACAGACTCCATATGATTTCTATAGACTGTACTGTATATATTGGACTGTGATCTGCTCATCTACAATACAAGGTGTTATTATATACAGACTCCATATGATTTCTATAGACTGTACTGTATATACTGGACTGTGATCTGCTCATCTACAATACAAGGTGTTATATACAGACTCCATATGATTTCTATAGACTGTACTGTATATACTGGACTGTGATCTGCTCATCTACAATACAAGGTGTTATATACAGACTCCATATGATCTCTATAGACTGTACTGTATATACTGGACTGTGATCTGCTCATCTACAATACAAGGTGTTATATACAGACTCCATATGATTTCTATAGGCTGTACTCTATATACTGGACTGTGATCTGCTCATCTACAATACAAGGTGTTATATACAGACTCCATATGATTTCTATAGACTGTACTGTATATACTGGACTGTGATCTGCCCATCTACAATACAAGGTGTTATATACAGACTCCATATGATTTCTATAGACTGTACTGTATATACTGGACTGTGATCTGCTCATCTACAATACAAGGTGTTATATACAGACTCCATATGATTTCTATAGGCTGTACTGTATATACTGGACTGTGATCTGCTCATCTACAATACAAGGTGTTATTATATACAGACTCCATATGATTTCTATAGACTGTACTGTATATACTGGACTGTGATCTGCTCATCTACAATACAAGGTGTTATATACAGACTCCATATGATTTCTATAGACTGTACTGTATATATTGGACTGTGATCTGCTCATCTACAATACAAGGTGTTATATACAGACTCCATATGATCTCTATAGACTGTACTGTATACACTGGACTGTGATCTGCTCATCTACAATACAAGGTGTTATTATATACAGACTCCATATGATCTCTATAGACTGTACTGTATATACTGGACTGTGATCTGCTCATCTACAATACAAGGTGTTATATACAGACTCCATATGATCTCTATAGACTGTACTGTATATACTGGACTGTGATCTGCTCATCTACAATACAAGGTGTAATTATATACAGACTCCATATGATTTCTATAGACTGTACTGTATATACTGGACTGTGATCTGCTCATCTACAATACAAGGTGTTATATACAGACTCCATATGATCTCTATAGACTGTACTGTATATACTGGACTGTGATCTGCTCATCTACAATACAAGGTGTTATATACAGACTCCATATGATTTCTATAGACTGTACTGTATATACTGGACTGTGATCTGCCCATCTACAATACAAGGTGTTATATACAGACTCCATATGATTTCTATAGACTGTACTGTATATACTGGACTGTGATCTGCTCATCTACAATACAAGGTGTTATATACAGACTCCATATGATTTCTATAGGCTGTACTGTATATACTGGACTGTGATCTGCTCATCTACAATACAAGGTGTTATATACAGACTCCATATGATTTCTATAGACTGTACTGTATATACTGCACTGTGATCTGCTCATCTACAATACAAGGTGTTATATACAGACTCCATATGATATCTATAGACTGTACTGTATATACTGGACTGTGATCTGCCCATCTACAATACAAGGTGTTATATACAGACTCCATATGATTTCTCTATAGACTGTACTGTATATACTGCACTGTGATCTGCTCATCTACAATACAAGGTGTTATATACAGACTCCATATGATTTCTATAGACTATACTGTATATACTGGACTGTGATCTGCTCATCTACAATACAAGGTGTTATTATATACAGACTCCATATGATTTCTATAGGCTGTACTGTATATACTGGACTGTGATCTGCCCATCTACAATACAAGGTGTTATATACAGACTCCATATGATTTCTATAGACTGTACTGTATATACTGGACTGTGATCTGCTCATCTACAATACAAGGTGTTATATACAGACTCCATATGATTTCTATAGGCTGTACTGTATATACTGCACTGTGATCTGCTCATCTACAATACAAGGTGTTATTATATACAGACTCCATATGATTTCTATAGACTGTACTGTATATACTGGACTGTGATCTGCTCATCTACAATACAAGGTGTAATTATATACAGACTCCATATGATCTCTATAGACTGTACTGTATATACTGGACTGTGATCTGCTCATCTACAATACAAGGTGTTATTATATACAGACTCCATATGATTTCTATAGGCTGTACTGTATATACTGGACTGTGATCTGCTCATCTACAATACAAGGTGTTATATACAGACTCCATATGATTTCTATAGACTGTACTGTATATACTGGACTGTGATCTGCTCATCTACAATACAAGGTGTTATTATATACAGACTTCATATGATTTCTATAGACTGTACTGTATATACTGGACTGTGATCTGCTCATCTACAATACAAGGTGTTATATACAGACTCCATATGATTTCTATAGACTGTACTGTATATACTGGACTGTGATCTGCTCATCTACAATACAAGGTGTTATATACAGACTCCATATGATTTCTATAGACTGTACTGTATATATTGGACTGTGATCTGCTCATCTACAATACAAGGTGTTATTATATACAGACTCCATATGATTTCTATAGACTGTACTGTATATACTGGACTGTGATCTGCTCATCTACAATACAAGGTGTTATATACAGACTCCATATGATTTCTATAGACTGTACTGTATATACTGGACTGTGATCTGCTCATCTACAATACAAGGTGTTATATACAGACTCCATATGATCTCTATAGACTGTACTGTATATACTGGACTGTGATCTGCTCATCTACAATACAAGGTGTTATATACAGACTCCATATGATTTCTATAGGCTGTACTGTATATACTGGACTGTGATCTGCTCATCTACAATACAAGGTGTTATATACAGACTCCATATGATCTCTATAGACTGTACTGTATATATTGGACTGTGATCTGCTCATCTACAATACAAGGTGTTATATACAGACTCCATATGATCTCTATAGACTGTACTGTATATACTGGACTGTGATCTGCTCATCTACAATACAAGGTGTTATATACAGATTCCATATGATTTCTATAGACTGTACTGTATATACTGGACTGTGATCTGCTCATCTACAATACAAGGTGTTATATACAGACTCCATATGATTTCTATAGACTGTACTGTATATACTGGACTGTGATCTGCCCATCTACAATACAAGGTGTTATATACAGACTCCATATGATTTCTATAGACTGTACTGTATATACTGGACTGTGATCTGCTCATCTACAATACAAGGTGTTATTATATACAGACTCCATATGATTTCTATAGACTGTACTGTATATACTGGACTGTGATCTGCTCATCTACAATACAAGGTGTTATATATACAGACTCCATATGATTTATATAGACTGTACTGTATATACTGGACTGTGATCTGCTCATCTACAATACAAGGTGTTATATACAGACTCCATATGATTTCTATAGACTGTACTGTATATACTGGACTGTGATCTGCTCATCTACAATACAAGGTGTTATTATATACAGACTCCATATGATTTCTATAGACTGTACTGTATATACTGGACTGTGATCTGCTCATCTACAATACAAGGTGTTATATACAGACTCCATATGATTTCTATAGACTGTACTGTATATACTGGACTGTGATCTGCTCATCTACAATACAAGGTGTTATTATATACAGACTCCATATGATTTCTATAGACTGTACTGTATATACTGGACTGTGATCTGCTCATCTACAATACAAGGTGTTATATACAGACTCCATATGATTTCTATAGACTGTACTGTATATACTGGACTGTGATCTGCTCATCTACAATACAAGGTGTTATTATATACAGACTCCATATGATTTCTATAGACTGTACTGTATATACTGGACTGTGATCTGCTCATCTACAATACAAGGTATTATATACAGATTCCATATGATTTCTATAGACTGTACTGTATATACTGGACTGTGATCTGCTCATCTACAATACAAGGTGTTATATACAGACTCCATATGATTTCTATAGACTGTACTGTATATACTGGACTGTGATCTGCTCATCTACAATACAAGGTGTTATTATATACAGACTCCATATGATTTCTATAGACTGTACTGTATATACTGGACTGTGATCTGCTCATCTACAATACAAGGTGTTATATACAGACTCCATATGATTTCTATAGACTGTACTGTATATACTGGACTGTGATCTGCTCATCTACAATACAAGGTGTTATTATATACAGACTCCATATGATTTCTATAGACTGTACTGTATATACTGGACTGTGATCTGCTCATCTACAATACAAGGTGTTATATACAGACTCCATATGATTTCTATAGACTGTACTGTATATACTGCACTGTGATCTGCTCATCTACAATACAAGGTGTTATATACAGACTCCATATGATTTCTATAGACTGTACTGTATATACTGGACTGTGATCTGCTCATCTACAATACAAGGTGTTATATACAGACTCCATATGATTTCTATAGACTGTACTGTATATACTGGACTGTGATCTGCTCATCTACAATACAAGGTGTTATATACAGACTCCATATGATTTCTATAGACTGTACTGTATATACTGCACTGTGATCTGCTCATCTACAATACAAGGTGTTATTATATACAGACTCCATATGATTTCTATAGACTGTACTGTATATACTGGACTGTGATCTGCTCATCTACAATACAAGGTGTTATATACAGACTCCATATGATTTCTATAGACTGTACTGTATATACTGGACTGTGATCTGCTCATCTACAATACAAGGTGTTATATACAGACTTCATATGATTTCTATAGACTGTACTGTATATACTGGACTGTGATCTGCTCATCTACAATACAAGGTGTTATATACAGACTCCATATGATTTCTATAGACTGTACTGTATATACTGGACTGTGATCTGCCCATCTACAATACAAGGTGTTATATACAGACTCCATATGATTTCTATAGACTGTACTGTATATACTGGACTGTGATCTGCTCATCTACAATACAAGGTGTTATATACAGACTTCATATGATTTCTATAGACTGTACTGTATATACTGGACTGTGATCTGCTCATCTACAATACAAGGTGTTATTATATACAGACTCCATATGATCTCTATAGACTGTACTGTATATATTGGACTGTGATCTGCTCATCTACAATACAAGGTGTTATATATACAGACTCCATATGATTTCTATAGACTGTACTGTATATACTGGACTGTGATCTGCTCATCTACAATACAAGGTGTTATATACAGACTCCATATGATTTCTATAGACTGTACTGTATATACTGGACTGTGATCTGCTCATCTACAATACAAGGTGTTATATACAGACTCCATATGATTTCTATAGACTGTACTGTATATACTGGACTGTGATCTGCTCATCTACAATACAAGGTGTTATATACAGACTCCATATGATTTCTATAGACTGTACTGTATATACTGGACTGTGATCTGCTCATCTACAATACAAGGTGTTATATACAGACTCCATATGATTTCTATAGACTGTACTGTATATACTGGACTGTGATCTGCTCATCTACAATACAAGGTGTTATATATACAGACTCCATATGATTTCTATAGACTGTACTGTATATACTGGACTGTGATCTGCTCATCTACAATACAAGGTGTTATATACAGACTCCATATGATTTCTATAGACTGTACTGTATATACTGGACTGTGATCTGCTCATCTACAATACAAGGTGTTATATACAGACTCCATATGATTTCTATAGACTGTACTGTATATACTGGACTGTGATCTGCCCATCTACAATACAAGGTGTTATTATATACAGACTCCATATGATTTCTATATAGACTGTACTGTATATACTGGACTGTGATCTGCTCATCTACAATACAAGGTGTTATATACAGACTCCATATGATTTCTATAGACTGTACTGTATATACTGGACTGTGATCTGCTCATCTACAATACAAGGTGTTATATACAGACTCCATATGATTTCTATAGACTGTACTGTATATACTGGACTGTGATCTGCTCATCTACAATACAAGGTGTTATATACAGACTCCATATGATTTCTATAGACTGTACTGTATATACTGGACTGTGATCTGCTCATCTACAATACAAGGTGTTATATACAGACTCCATATGATTTCTATAGACTGTACTGTATATACTGGACTGTGATCTGCTCATCTACAATACAAGGTGTTATATACAGACTCCATATGATTTCTATAGACTGTACTGTATATACTGGACTGTGATCTGCTCATCTACAATACAAGGTGTTATATACAGACTCCATATGATTTCTATAGACTGTACTGTATATACTGGACTGTGATCTGCTCATCTACAATACAAGGTGTTATATACAGACTCCATATGATTTCTATAGACTGTACTGTATATACTGGACTGTGATCTGCTCATCTACAATACAAGGTGTTATATACAGACTCCATATGATCTCTATAGACTGTACTGTATATACTGGACTGTGATCTGCTCATCTACAATACAAGGTGTTATATACAGACTCCATATGATTTCTATAGACTGTACTGTATATACTGCACTGTGATCTGCTCATCTACAATACAAGGTGTTATATACAGACTCCATATGATCTCTATAGACTGTACTGTATATACTGGACTGTGATCTGCTCATCTACAATACAAGGTGTTATATACAGACTCCATATGATTTCTATAGACTGTACTGTATATACTGGACTGTGATCTGCCCATCTACAATACAAGGTGTTATTATATACAGACTCCATATGATTTCTATAGACTGTACTGTATATACTGGACTGTGATCTGCCCATCTACAATACAAGGTGTTATTATATACAGACTCCATATGATTTCTATAGACTGTACTGTATATACTGGACTGTGATCTGCTCATCTACAATACAAGGTGTTATATACAGACTCCATATGATTTCTATAGGCTGTGAGTTGTAGTTTTGCAACAGCTGGAGGCTTCCTAGCTGGGAAACACTGATTTGGATATTTCATTGATATAATTAAGAGGCAATGGGAAGATTTAGCAAAACCTGTACAGAGGAAAAGAGCAGCAGTTGCCCATAGCAACCAATCAGAACTTATTAATTGCTATGGCGACTGCTCCTCTTTTCCTGAGGTTCTGATGAATCTTCCTAACGTTATTTAGGGTGGTCCTCGAAGGGTAATAAGGGGTCGGGCCCTATATCGTATCATTCGGGTTAGTTAGCTATACGTTACCGGAGGAAAAGTTCCCACTCTCGGCGTTTGAAGAGCCCACTCTCGGGAAGACGCGATGACGTATTTCCGGCCAACTGCGGAGGCGTCACCATAGTGACGGACGCTGTGGAGACCTCGGTCAGGTGACTTCCGGTTGTAGTGGTTTGGAGCGCAGTTGTGTGTATGGGCGGGATGTGATTCCCTATAGTGTACTCTATGTGTCCGGTACCAGACTGCTGAAGACATGCTGGGAGGTATAGTGCCGCACATGACTGTACAGGGACCCCCCAGTGCTGTATAACAGGCCCCCCCCAGTGCTGTATAACAGGGACCCCCCCCCAGTGCTGTATAACAGGGCCCCCCCCCAGTGCTGTATAACAGGGTCCCCCCCCAGTGCTGTATAACAGGGACCCCCCCAGTGCTGTATAACAGGGACCCCCCCAGTGCTGTATATCAGGGACCCCCCAGTGCTGTATAACAGGCCCCCCCCCCCCCCCAGTGCTGTATAACAGGGACCCCCCCAGTGCTGTATAACAGGGACCCCCCCAGTGCTGTATATCAGGGACCCCCCAGTGCTGTATAACAGGCCCCCCCCAGTGCTGTATAACAGGGCCCCCCCCAGTGCTGTATAACAGGGTCCCCCCCAGTGCTGTATAACAGGGACCCCCCCAGTGCTGTATAACAGGGACCCCCCCAGTGCTGTATATCAGGGACCCCCCAGTGCTGTATAACAGGCCCCCCCCCCCAGTGCTGTATAACAGGGACCCCCCCAGTGCTGTATAACAGGGACCCCCCCAGTGCTGTATATCAGGGACCCCCACAGTGCTGTATAACAGGGACCCCCCCCCCCAGTGCTGTATAACAGGGCCCCCCCCCCCCAGTGCTGTATAACAGCCCCCCCCCCAGTGCTGTATAACAGCCCCCCCCCCCAGTGCTGTATAACAGGGTCCCCCCTCCCAGTGCTGTATAACAAGGACCCTCCCCCCAATGCTGTATAACAAGGACCCCCCCCCCCAGTGCTGTATAACAGCCCCCCCCCCAGTGCTGTATAACAGCCCCCCCCCCCCAGTGCTGTATAACAAGGACCCCCCCCCCAGTGCTGTATAACAAGGACCCCCCCCCCCCAGTGCTGTATAACAAGGACCCCCAGTCTTGTATGTGTGTATACTTCTATACAAGTCAGGTCCCTCTCTTGTATGGATGTGGCTGCCGCACAAGTTGTATATAGACTAGGCACTCCACCATTGATGATACAATGAAAATAATGTTATTCAGCAATCCACATGCATTAAGTGTTACGTTTCGATCATACGATATCACATATTTTAGAGCTCATAGGTCGCAGTGCACGATCCTACTAAGCACGGCATTGCTGGCCGACCACCCGCTTCTCTCCAACCCCGCAGCAATCCAGTCTGATGAAGGTCTGTTTATAACCGAAACCTAACACTTAATGCATGTGGATTGCTGAATAACATTATTTTCATTGTATCATCAATGGTGGAGTGCCTAGTCTATATACAACTTGTGTGTGTGTGTGTGTGTGTATATATATATATCAGGAGAGGAGTGTACAGTACAGTGTATATATATATATATATATATCAGGAGAGGAGTGTACAGTACAGTCCAGTGTATATATATATATATATATCAGGAGAGGAGTGTACAGTATATATATATATATATATATATCAGGAGAGGAGTGTACAGTATATATATATATATATATATATATCAGGAGAGGAGTGTACAGTACAGTACAGTGTATATATATATATATCAGGAGAGGAGTGTACAGTACAGTACAGTGTATATATATATATATATATATATATCAGGAGAGGAGTGTACAGTATATATATATATATATCAGGAGAGGAGTGTACAGTACAGTACAGTGTATATATATATATATATATCAGGAGAGGAGTGTACAGTACAGTCCAGTGTATATATATATATATATATCAGGAGAGGAGTGTACAGTATATATATATATATATATATATATATCAGGAGAGGAGTGTACCGTACAGTATATATATATCAGGAGAGGAGTGTACAGTACAGTACAGTGTATATATATATATATCAGGAGAGGAGAGTACAGTACAGTGTATATATATATATATATATATCAGGAGAGGAGTGTACAGTATATATATATATATATCAGGAGAGGAGTGTACAGTACAGTACAGTGTATATATATATATCAGGAGAGGAGTGTACAGTATATATATATCAGGAGAGGAGTGTACAGTACAGTACAGTGTATATATATCAGGAGAGGAGTGTACAGTACAGTACAGTGTATATATATATATACATATATATATATATCAGTAGAGGAGTGTACAGTACAGTACAGTGTATATACATATATATATATATATATATCAGGAGAGGAGTGTACAGTGTGTATATATATATATATATCAGGAGAGGAGTGTACAGTATATATATATATATATATATATATATATATCAGGAGAGGAGTGTACAGTACAGTATATATATATCAGGAGAGGAGTGTACAGTATAGTATATATATATATATATATATATCAGGAGAGGAGTGTACTGTACAGTGTATATATCAGGAGAGGAGTGTACAGATATATATATATATATATATATATCAGGAGAGGAGTGTACAGTACAGTATATATATATATCAGGAGAGGAGTGTACAGTATAGTATATATATATAATCAGGAGAGGAGTGTACAGTATATATATATCAGGAGAGGAGTGTACAGTATATATATATATCAGGAGAGGAGTGTACAGTACAGTGTATATATATATATATATATATATATATATATATATCAGGAGAGGAGTGTACAGTGTATATATATATATATATATATATCAGGAGAGGAGTGTACAGTACAGTATATGTGTGTATATATATATATATATATATATCAGGAGAGGAGTGTACAGTACAGTATATATATATATATCAGGAGTTGAGTGTACAGTACAGTATATATATATATATATATATCAGGAGAGGAGTGTACAGTATAGTATATATATAATCAGGAGAGCAGTGTACAGTATGTATATATCAGGAGAGGAGTGTACAGTACAGTGTATATATATATATATATATATATATATCTATCAGGAGAGGAGTGTACAGTATATATACATATATATATATATCAGGAGAGGAGTGTACAGTACAGTGTATATATATATCAGGAGAGGAGTGTACAGTACAGTATATATATATATCAGGAGAGGAGTGTACAGTACAGTATATATATATATATATATATATATCAGGAGAGGAATGTACAGTACAGTATATATATATATATATATATATATATATATATATCTCAGAAGAGGAGTGTACAGTATAGTATATATATATAATCAGGAGAGTAGTGTACAGTACAGTGTATATATATATATATATATATATATCAGGAGAGGAGTGTACAGTATATATATATATATATATATATATATCTCAGGAGAGTAGTGTACAGTAAAGTGTGTATATATATATATATCTCAGGAGAGGAGTGTACAGTACAGTGTATATATATCAGGAGAGGAATGTACAGTATATATATATATATATATCAGGAGAGGAGTGTACAGTATATATATATATCAGGAGAGGAGTGTACAGTATATATATATCAGGAGAGGAGTGTACAGTACAGTATATATATATATATATCTATCAGGAGAGGAGTGTACAGTACAGTGTATATATCAGGAGAGGAGTGTACAGTACAGTGTATATATCAGGAGAGGAGTGTACAGTATATATATATATATATAGATATCAGGAGAGGAGTGTACAGTACAGTATATATATATATATATATATATATATATATATATACATATATCAGGAGAGGAGTGTACAGTACAGTGTATATATCAGGAGAGGAGTGTACAGTACAGTATATATATATATCAGGAGAGGAGTGTACAGTACAGTGTATATATATATATCAGGATAGGAGTGTACAGTACAGTATATATTTATATCAGGATAGGAGTGTACAGTACAGTATATATATATATATCTATCTATCAGGAGAGGAGTGTACAGTACAGTGTATATATCAGGAGAGGAGTGTACAGTATATATATATATATAGATATCAGGAGAGGAGTGTACAGTACAGTATATATATATATATATCAGGAGAGGAGTGTACAGTACAGTGTATATATCAGGAGAGGAGTGTACAGTACAGTATATATATATATATATATATATATATATATCAGGAGAGGAGTGTACAGTACAGTATATATATATATATATATATATATCAGGAGAGGAGTGTACAGTACAGTGTATATATCAGGAGAGGAGTGTACAGTACAGTATATATATATATATATATATCAGGAGAGGAGTGTACAGTACAGTATATATATATATATATCTATCTATCAGGAGAGGAGTGTACAGTACAGTGTATATATATATCAGGAGAGGAGTGTACAGTACAGTATATATATATATCAGGAAAGGAGTGTACAGTACAGTATATATATATATATCAGGAGAGGAGTGTACAGTACAGTGTGTATATATATATATATATATCAGGAGAGGAGTGTACAGTACAGTATATATATATATATATATATATATATATATATATATATATATATATATATATAAGGAGATGGGTGTACAGTACAGTACAGTATATATATATATATATATATATATATATATATATATATCTATATCAGGAGAGGGGTGTACAGTACAGTATATATATATATATATATATATCAGGAGAGGAGTGTACAGTACAGTATATATATATCAGGAGAGGAGTGTACAGTATATATATAATCAGGAGAGGAGTGTACAGTATATATATATCAGGAGAGGAGTGTACAGTATATATATATCAGGAGAGGAGTGTACAGTATATATATATATCAGGAGAGGAGTTTACAGTACAGTGTATATATATATATATCTATCAGGAGAGGAGTGTACAGTATATATATATATATATATATATATATATATATATCAGGAGTTGAGTGTACAGTACAGTATATATATATATATATATATATATATATATATCAGGAGAGGAGTGTACAGTATAGTATATATATAATCAGGAGAGCAGTGTACAGTATGTATATATCAGGAGAGGAGTGTACAGTACAGTGTATATATATATATATATATATATATATATCAGGAGAGGAGTGTACAGTATATATACATATATATATATATCAGGAGAGGAGTGTACAGTACAGTGTATATATATATCAGGAGAGGAGTGTACAGTACAGTATATATATATATCAGGAGAGGAGTGTACAGTACAGTATATATATATATATATATATATATATATCAGGAGAGGAATGTACAGTACAGTATATATATATATATATATATATATCTCAGAAGAGGAGTGTACAGTATAGTATATATATATAATCAGGAGAGTAGTGTACAGTACAGTGTATATATATATATATATATATATATCAGGAGAGGAGTGTACAGTATATATATATATATATATATATATATCTCAGGAGAGTAGTGTACAGTAAAGTGTGTATATATATATATATATATATATATATATATATATATCTCAGGAGAGGAGTGTACAGTACAGTATATATATCAGGAGAGGAATGTACAGTATATATATATATATATATATCAGGAGAGGAGTGTACAGTATATATATATATCAGGAGAGGAGTGTACAGTATATATATATCAGGAGAGGAGTGTACAGTACAGTATATATATATATATATCTATCAGGAGAGGAGTGTACAGTACAGTGTATATATCAGGAGAGGAGTGTACAGTACAGTGTATATATCAGGAGAGGAGTGTACAGTATATATATATATATATATAGATATCAGGAGAGGAGTGTACAGTACAGTATATATATATATATATATATATATACATATATCAGGAGAGGAGTGTACAGTACAGTGTATATATCAGGAGAGGAGTGTACAGTACAGTATATATATATATCAGGAGAGGAGTGTACAGTACAGTGTATATATATATATCAGGATAGGAGTGTACAGTACAGTATATATTTATATCAGGATAGGAGTGTACACTACAGTATATATATATATATATATATCTATCAGGAGAGGAGTGTACAGTACAGTGTATATATCAGGAGAGGAGTGTACAGTATATATATATATATAGATATCAGGAGAGGAGTGTACAGTACAGTATATATATATATATCAGGAGAGGAGTGTACAGTACAGTGTATATATCAGGAGAGGAGTGTACAGTACAGTATATATATATATATATATATATATATATATATATATATATCAGGAGAGGAGTGTACAGTACAGTATATATATATATATATATATATATCAGGAGAGGAGTGTACAGTACAGTGTATATATCAGGAGAGGAGTGTACAGTACAGTATATATATATATATATATATATCAGGAGAGGAGTGTACAGTACAGTATATATATATATATATATATATCTATCAGGAGAGGAGTGTACAGTACAGTGTATATATATATCAGGAGAGGAGTGTACAGTACAGTATATATATATATATATCAGGAAAGGAGTGTACAGTACAGTATATATATATATCAGGAGAGGAGTGTACAGTACAGTGTGTATATATATATATATATATATCAGGAGAGGAGTGTACAGTACAGTATATATATATATCTAT
>NW_026608789.1:0-53172 GCF_029499605.1 Hyla sarda | reverse complement strand
TGTGTGTGTGTCTCTGTCTCTGAATTCCACCCCACCCACCCCAATTCCCCTGTGGCAATTCCCCCCCCCCACCCCAATTCTATGGGGAAGAGGGGGGTGGGGGGTAACTTACTATACCTATGGGGAAGAGAGGGGGGGTAACTGCCTTTACCTATGGAGAAGAGAGGGGGGGGGTAACTGCCTTTACCCATGGGGAAGAGAGGGGGGGTAACTGCCTTTACCTATGTGGAAGAGAGGGGGGGTAACTGACTTTACCCATGGGGAAAAGAGGGGGGGTAATTGCCTATACCTATGGGGAAGAGAGGGGGGGGGTAACTGCCTACACCTGAGGGGGGGGGGGTAACTGCCTATACCTATGGGGAAGAGAGGGGAGGTAACTGCCTATACCTATGGGGAAGAGAGGGGGGGGGGTAACTGTCTTTATCTATAGGGAAGAGGGGGGGGGGTATCTGCCTATACCTATGGGGAAGAGAGGGGGGTAACTGCCTTTACCTATAGGGAAGAGGGGGGGGGGGTAACTGCCTATACCTATGGGGAAGAGAGAGGGGGTAACTGCCTTTAGCTATGGGGAAGAGGGGGGGGGGTAACTGCCTATACCTGAGGGGGGGGGGGGTAACTGCCTATTCCTATGGGGAAGAGGGGGGGGTAACTGCCTATACCTATGGGGAAGAGAGGGGGGTAACTGCCTTTAGCTATGGGGAAGAGGGGGGGGGTAACTGCCTATACCTGAGGGGGGGAGGTAACTGCCTATACCTATGGGGAAGAGGGGGGGGGGTAATTGCCTATACCTATGGGGAAGAGAGGGGGGATAACTGCCTATACCTATGGGGAAGAGGGGGGGTAACTGCCTATACCTATGGGGAAGAGGGGGGGTAACTGCCTATACCTATGGGGAAGAGGGGGGGGGTAACTGCCTATACCTATGGGGAAGAGGGGGGGGTAACTGCCTATACCTATGGGAAGAGAGGGGGGGGTAACTGCTTATACCTATGGGGAAGAGGGGGGGGGGGTAACTGCCTATACCGATGGGGAAGAGAAAGGGGGGGGGGTAACTGCCTATACCTATGGGGAAGAGAGAGGGGGGGTAACTGCCTATACCTATGGGGAAGAGAGAGGGGGGGGGGTAACTGCATATACCTATGGGGAAGAGAGAGGGGGGGTAACTGCCTATACCTATGGGGAAGAGAGAGAGGGGGTAACTGCCTATACCTATGGGAAGAGAGAGGGGGGGGGTAACTGCCTATACCTATGGGGAAGAGAGAGGGAGGGGGGTAACTGCCTATACCTATGGGGAAGAGAGAGAGGGGGGTAACTGCCTATACCTATGGGGAAGAGAGGGGGGGTAGCTGCCAATACCTATGGAGAAGAGAGGGAGGGGGGTAACTGCCTATACCTATGGGGAAGAGAGGGGGTGACTCTGCCTATAGGGAACGGGGGGGGGGGTGTAACTACCTATACTTATTGGGGGGGCTACCTAACTTTATACCTGGATGCCTAACTACTTACCTACATACCAGGCTATCAAACTATGTACCTGGCCTTCATACATGGCTGCCTAACTACCTAGCTAGCCCCCTACCTACCTGGCTTGTCACCTACCTACATATCTGGCTTCCTGATCTACCTACCTAGTTACCTATTTACCTGGCTACCTACCTACCTGCCCGTTTACTGTGCAGGACACCAAGGAGGGCATTATTACACTTTGTGGGCCTATAGATGGGAAGATTGTGTAGAGGAGGGAGGGCACTGAATATATGCAGAGTCTGACATGTTTTTCCTGCAGATGTTAAGAGATCCACATGGCGGTCTTATCCAGACGGAGAAGAAAAGGAAAGAGGACACCGCCGATCAGAAAATACGTAATTGTGAGTCCCAAAATGTAACTGTTATCAATTATATGGTATACAGATCCTGTGTACAGATGATATCTACTGCCATTTGGTCCTGTATATAATCACTTATATTGTATACAGATCCTTTATACTATACTGGTCTGTGTATGGTGGTTTTATTCAGTACAACATTTTCAGTTTTTCACCTACAGAGCTATATGAGGGCTTTACCGGTATCGATTTGGTTTTGATGATTTTTTCATCCTATTTTTTTGTTGTTGGTAGTGTGTATACAGAGGACTGTTAACATGTTTGCATTTGCACTATTTGGTGAGGTTGTCAAATGTATTTATATTATATTTATATTTGCTGGGTATCCCCTTAAACTTATTGCCTGTTGTTAAATAAATGTTATTTATAATTGTAAGTTTTATTCTCTAAATGTAATTTTTTTGTGCAATATAGGAAAGTTCCCCCCACATATATATTGTATCCATCCTATCCCCTCTGCCATTTCTTTACCCCCCATCCCCATGCCATTTCTTTACCCCCCATCCCCCATGCCATTTCCCCCCCCCCCTCCCCCATGACATTTCTTTATCCCCCCCATCCCACATGACATTTCTTTACCCCCCCCCCATCCCCCATGACATTTCTTAAACCCCTGATCCCTCGTCCTCTGTGCAATCGGCCCCTCCCCTTTTTTAGCTCCACCCCACATAGCCACACCCACGACCGGTATTTTTCTGAAGGAAAGGTGGCAACCCTAATTATAAAAGGCTTTTTTTCCTTTGGTGTTTTTTTTTTCCTTCCCCAGCTTTTCTTGTTACAAGTCACGTGATTCTTTCATCATGTGATTTCTATTGAAAAATTGGGAAAAAACTATACTCGCGGCCTCCCACAAATTTGATAGCCTAATTACCCCATAAAAGGATGAAGAAAACACCATTGGTGTCTGGGGTTTATACGGGCCCACAGCGAACCTTGTTTTTTATTTAACAAACGTGTCAAGTATAATCCCATCCTAAATGAATGTTTCCACAATAGGTTGGAACAGGCTGCAGGCTGTGCTATATATTTGAGTCGCGGCGTACAGCACGTGCTGCATTTATGTGGCGTCTTTCAGCTGGCATATATGGCTTTCTGTGCTGGTGAATGCAGTGGGCACTTACTAGGTGTGGTTTCCTAGGTGCACAGTTTACGCACTGATTTATGACTTGCAACTTTTGCAGAAGTAGCACATTTTTGCACAACAACCCCTCCGGCCGTGACCAGACTGACCGAGCTAATGACCAAGATGCCGCAGTGAATGACTTTCTTCAGGGACCAAGGCCTGGAAAAAAGTGTGGGAAATTATCCATGATTTCCAGCCACACCCCTACCCCTAACCACACCCTCTGCCACGCCCCCAGAATATATATATATAAATCTCCAGCACCACTGAGGTGGGCACAGATGGAGGGCTGGCATTTGATTTTCCAGGCTTTATCTGCACTGGAAGCAGAATTTTCACTGGAGGAAATATGGCACAGACCCAATTGACTTCAATAGGGTCTGCAGCGGATTTTCCTTAGTAGAAATTCTGCTGTCAAAAAGTCTGCTGTGGACAGCCCGCCCTAATTCATACTCGTAGCGGGAAACTCACTGCAAGTTTGCTAGAAAATCCGCCCGGGTGAACAAGCCCTTAGGCTAAGTTTCCACTTGGTTTTTTTCTGGCAGTTTTTGGAATGCTGCCACTGCAAAAGCCAGAAGTGTATTCAAAAGGAATAGGACATATAAAGGAAGGTCTTATACTTCTCCCTTATGGATCCACTTCTGACTTTGGCTAAAAAACTGGAGTGGCAGATATCCAAAAACTGCCAGAAAAAAAACCAAGTGGAAACTTAGCCTAAGGGTCAGTTCACACGTGCATGTTTTCTGCTATAGATTTGCTGTAGCAGATATTGCTACCTATCGAAGTCAATGACCAGCAAAATCTGCTGCAGCAAATCTGCAGCAAAAATAGGGACCCCTAAGGGTCCATTCACACAAGGGGATTTTGTGCATATTTCAGGCAGCACATTTTCTGCAGAAAATCTGCAGGGGATTTTGCTACCATTGACTTTGATGGGTCTGCAGAAAATCAGCAAATCTGACACTATTGCAGGTTTTCTGCTGAACTATTTAAGTCAATAGTAGCAAAATCCGCTGTGAAATAGTAGCAAAATCTGTGCGAAATCACCTTGTGTTTACAGACTCTAAGGGCTCGTTCACATGGGCGGATTTTATTGCGAGTTTGCAAAGTGTGTCCTGCTGCGAGTTTGAATGGGGGCAGGCTCTCTATTGCAGATTTCCGCCAGCTGAATTTCCACTGCCCCCATTGAAGGCCTGCATCCCTCACCCTACCAATAATTGTAATGATACTTCAAATAGCGCCCCCAGCAGACTGCAGTGCACAGGGGGACAAGCCAGCTACAGTCCCCTCCAATATACGGTCCCATGAAAATATCACTTCCCTACCTTAACCCCTTAAGGACACAGCCCATTTTCACCTCTAGGACGCAGCCCTTTTTTGCACATCTGACCACTGTCACTTTAAACATTAATAACTCTGGAATGCTTTTACTTATTAATCTGATTGTGAGATTGTTTTTTCGCGACATATTCTACTTTAACATAGTGATAAATTTTTGTGGTAACTTGCATCCTTTCTTGGTGAAAAATCCCCAAATTTGATGAAAAAATTGAAAATTTTGCATTTTTCGAACTTTGAAGCTCTCTCCTTGTAAGGAAAATGGATATTCCAACTTTTTTTTTTTGGGATTCACATATACAATATGTCTACTTTATATTTTCATCATAAAATTGACATGTTTTTACTATTGGAAGACATCAGAAGGCTTCAAAGTTCAGCAGCAATTTTCCAATTTTTCACAAAATTTCAAACTCGCTATTTTTCATGGAACAGTTCAGGTTTGAAGTGGATTTGAAGGGTCTTCATATTAGAAATACCCCATAAATTAACCCATTATAAAAACTGCACCCCCCAAAGTATTCAAAATGACATTCAGTAAGTGTTTTAACCCTTTAGGTGTTTCACAGGAAAAGCAGCAAAGTGAAGGAGAAAATTCAAAATCTTCATTTTTTACACTTGAATGTTCTTGTAGACCCAATTTTTGAATTTTTACAAGGGGTAAAAGGATACAAATTATACTTGAATTTGTATCCCAATTTCTCTCGAGTAAGCACATTTCTCATATGTCTATGTAAATTGTTCGGCGGGCGCAGTAGAGGGCTCAGAAGCGAAGGAGCAACAAGGGGATTTTGGAGAGTATGTTTTTCTGAAATGGTTTTTGGGGGGCATGTTGCATTTAGGAAGCCCCTATGGTGCCAAAACAGCAAAAAAAAAAAAAACATGGCATACCATTTTGGAAACTAGACCCCTTGAGGAACGTAACAAGGAATTAAGTGAGCCGTAATACCCCACAGGTGTTTCACGACTTTTGCATATGTAAAAAGAAAAAAATTATTTTCACTAAAATGTGTTTCCCCCCAACTTCCACATTTTTGCAAGGGTTAATAGCAGAAAATACCCCCCAAAATGTGTAACCCCATTTCTTCTGAGTATGGAGGTACCCCATAAGTTGACCTGAAGTGCACTACGGGCGAACTACAATGCTCAGAAGAGAAGAAGTCATATTTGGATTTTTCAGAGCAAATTTTGCTCGGGGGGCATGTCGCATTTAGGAAGCCCCTATGGTGCCAGGACAGCAAAAAAAAACACATGAAACTAGACCCCTTGATGAACGTAACAAGGGATAAAGTGAACCTTAATACCCCACAGGTGTTTCACGACTTTTGCATATGAAAAAAAAATTTTTATTGCCAAAAATGCTTGGTTTAGCAAAAATTTTACATTTAAAAAAAAGGTAATAGCAGAAAATACCCCCCAAAATTTGAAGCCCAATTTCTCCCGATTCAGAAAACACACCATATGGGGATGAAAATGCTCTGCTGGCGCACTACAGGTCTCAGAAGAGAAGGAGTCACATTTGGCTTTTTGGAAGCAAATTTTGCTCTGGGGGCATGCCACATTTAGAAAGCCCCTATGGTGCCAGGACAGCAAAAAAAGAAAACACATAGCATACAATTTTGGAAACTATACCACTTCGGGAACGTAACAAGGGGTAAAGTGAACCTTAATACCCCACAGGTGTTTCACGACTTTTGCATATGTAAAAAAAATAATTTTTTTTTTACACTAAAATGCTTGTTTCCCCCCAAATTTTACATTTTTACAAGGGATAATAGCAGAAAATACTCCCAAAAATTTATAAACCGATCTCTTCTGAGTATGGAAATACCCCATAAGTGGACGTGAAGTGCACTGGGGGCGAACTACAATGCTCAGAAGAGAAGGAGCATCATTGAGCTTTTGGAGAGAGAATTTGGCCATGTGCATTTACAAAGCCCCCCGTGGTGCCAGAACAGTGGACCCCCACCCCACATGTGACCCCATTTTTAAAACTACACCCCTCACAGAATGTAAAAAGGGGTGCAGTGAGAATTTACAAACCACTGGCATTTGACGGATCTTTGGAACAGTGGGCTGTGCAAATTAAAAATTTTATTTTTCATTTTCACAGACCCCTGTTTCAAAGATCTGTCAGACACCTGTGGGGTGTAAATGCTCCCTGTACCCCTTATTACATTCCGTGAGGGGTGTAGTTTCCAAAATGGGGTCACATGTGGGTATTTATTGTTTTGCGCTTATGTCAGAACCGCTGTAAAATCAGCCACCCCTGTGCAAATCACCAATTTAGACCTCAAATTTACATGGTGCACTCTCCCTTCTGAGCCTTGTTGTGCGCCCACAGAACACTTTGCGCCCACATATGGGGTATCTCCGTACTCAGGAGAAATTGCGTTACAAATTTTGGAGGCTTTTTTTCTTTTACCGCTTGTGAAATTTAAAAGTATGGGGCAACACCAGTATGTTAGTGTACAAAAATGGTTTTTTTTACACTAACATGCTGGTTTAGACCCCAACTTTACCTTTTCATAAGGGGTAAAAGGAGAAAAAGCCCCCCAAAATGTGTTAGGCAATTTCTCCCGAGTACGGCGATACCCCATATGTGGCCCTAAACTGTTGCCTTGAAATTCGACAGGGCTCCAAAGTGAGAGCGCCATGCGCATTTGAGGCCTAAATGAGGGATTTGCATAGGGGTGGACATAGGGGTATTCTAAGCCAGTGATTCCCAAACAGGGTGCCTCCAGCTGTTGCAAAACTCCCAGCATGCTTGGACAGTCAATGGCTGTCCGGAAATGCTGGGAGTTTTTGTTTTGCAACAGCTGGAGGCTCCGTTTTGGAAACACTGCTGTAGGATACGTTTTTCATTTTTATTGGGGGGGGGGGGGGGAAGGGGGGGGAGTGTACGTGTGTATATGTAGTATTTTACTCTTTATTTTATGTTAGTGTAGTGTAGTGTTTTTAGGTTACATTTACACTAACGGCAGATTACACTGAGTCTCCGGCTAGCAGTTTGAGCTGTGGCAGAAAATTTGCTGCAGCTCAACTTGAAGCGGGCAACTAACTGTAATCCGCCGCCAGTGTGAATGTAACCTGTACATTCACATGGGAGGGGGGGGGGGCAAAACTACAACTCCCAGCATGCACTGACAGAACGTGCATGCTGGGAGTTGTAGTTTTGCAACAGCTGGAGGCACACTGGTTGGAAAATGCTGAGTTAGGTAATAGAACCTATTACCTAACTCGGTATTTCCCAACCAGTGTGCCTCCAGCTGTTGCAGAACTACAACTCTCAGCATGTACTGATTGCCAAAGGGAATGCTGGGAGATGTAGTTATGCAACAGCTGGAGGCACTCAAGTACAACTCCCAGCATGCCGAGACAGCCATTTGCTGTTCCTGAATGCTGGGAGTTGTAGTTTTGCAAGATTTAGAGGGGTTCAGGCTGGAGATCACTGACAGTGGTCTCTAAACTGTGGCCCTCCAGATGTTGCAAAACTACAAATCTCAGCATGCTAAGACAGCAAACTGCTGTCTGGGCATGCTGGGAGTTGTAGTTTTGTAACATCTGGAGGGCTACAGTTTAGAGACCACTGTCAGTGATCTCTAGCCTGAACCCCTCTAAATCTTGCAAAACTACAACTCCAAGCATGCCAACACAGCAAACAGCTGTCAAGGCATGGTGGGAGTTGTAGTTTTGCAACATCTGGAGGGCCACAGTTTAGAGACCACTCTCCAAACTGTCGCCCTGCAGATGTTGCTAAGCAACAGACTCCAGGACACGCGGCACCATACTCACCTCCACCGCCGCCATGATCACAGCCGCCGCCGTCATCTGGAGCTCCGCCGCCGGGTAAGTGACCGCCGCCGCTACTACACGTTTCCCCCCGCTGTGCCCGGACACCGATAGGTGGGCAAAGCGGGGGGAACCGAACTTTACCCCCCCCGCCCCCAGTCTGCTATTGGTCGGTCGCTCCGCCGATCAATAGCAGGGATAGGAGGGGTGGCACCCCTGCCACCTCACTCCTATCTCTTCAAGGGGGATCGAGGGTGTCTTGGACACCCTCGATCCCCCTTATTTTATCGCGGCGCCGCCGTTGGTGGGCAGGGGGAGAGCGCTCCCCTAGCAAACACTATAGATGCCGTGATCAGAACTGATCACGGCATCTATTGGGTTAATGCTGCCGGGACCGGCGCGATCGTGGCCCCAGCAGCTGCGGTGGGACTCCGGCTGTGAATGACAGCTGAGTCCCGCCGTCGATCTCCTGCGCTGCCCGCGGCAGAGCAGGAGATCGCTTGGACGTATACATACGTCCATTTGCGCAAACGTGTAGTTCGCCTGGACGTATGCATAGGTCCAATAGCGGGAAGGGGTTAAACCTAACACATTCCTATGTAAATAAAATTACTCCACTCTCCTACATACAGTCCCATGTAAATAACACAACCCCCTCCACTATAAAGCTCCATGTAAATACCACTACTCCACTCTCCTACATACAGTCCCATGCAGGGGCGGACACAGACAGCAGAGGGCCCCTGTGCAAAGAATGTGCCTGGGCCCCCCCCCCCCCCCACAGCACTGTGCCCCCTCATGTATCTAGACCCCACCGGAGGGCCTCCACTTACCCCGCGTGAGTAGTGTCGCCACTTGCCTTGTCCACCACAGGTGGATGAAACGGCTCCTGAGGTGGGCTCCGGGTGGCCCCTGTCCCTCTCAGTCTGCGGCCCAGTGAGTACTCCCCCGGGTCTGCTGGGAGGCAGAGGGCAGTGCTCCCCTTTACATTCGCACCCCTGGACTTAGCACGACACCCCTTGGCACCCCCTGGTTCCTTGGCTTCTTATCCTTAGTGATAGAAGTGACTTACAGGCACGGCCAGACTGGGACCAAAAATAGGCCCAGGCATTTTAAAATAAACAGCCCATTTTTATGGTGGTGGTCTGACTCATGGGACCCCCACCAATCACCTTGGTTCAAGTGGCTCCCGAGATGTTGGAAAGCTGCAACTCCCATCATGTCTGAAGTGACTACAGCTGATGGGACAGTCAGGAGACTACACAATGATATCAGTGACTACAGCTCTGATGGGACAGTTAGGAAAATACACAATGATATCACTGACCTGAGTGACGTCTTCTCTGTTGTCTTTACTTTTCTTCTTCATCTGGTCCAGACATCAGGACTTCTTCCATCTTCTCTGCAGAGTCTGACACCTGGACATCATTGGTTCCTTAATTTGTCAGTAGATCCTCATCCTCTGTATGATGACAATAATCATTATAACCTTGCCAAATACTGTACCCCCTGAATATAATACTGCCAACCACTGTACCCCTGAATACTGCCAACCACTGTACCCCTGAATATAATACTGCCACACACACTGTACCCCTGAATATAATACTGCCAAATACTGTACCCCTGAAAATAATACTGCCAACCACTGTACCCCTGAATATAATACTGCCAACCACTGTACCCCCGAATATAATACTGCCAAATACTGTACCCCTGAATATAATACTGCCAACCACTGTACTCTATTAATATAATACTGCCAACCACGATACACCACTGAATCACCCCATACACCCCACGCACTCCATCCTCAATCTCCTCATCACCCCAAACACCCCATGCAACCCATCCTCAGTCTCCTCATCTCCCCCATACACCCCACACACCCCATCCTCAGTCTCCTCATCTCCCCCAAACACCCCACACACCCCATCCTCAGTCTCATCCCCCCATACACCCCACACAACCCATTCTCAGTCTAATCATCACCCCACGCACCCCATCCTCAGTCTCATCACCCCATACACCCCACACAACCCATCCTCGGTCTCCTCATCACCCCCATATACCCCATCCTCAGTCTCATCACCTCATACACCCCACGCACCCCATCCTCAGTCTCATCACCCCCATACACCCCACGCACCCCATCTTCAGTCTCATCACCCCATACACCCCACACAACCCATCCTCGGTCTCCTCATCACCCCATACACCCCATCCTCAGTCTCCTCATCACCCCATACACCCCATGCACTCCATCCTCAGTCTCCTCATCACCCATACACCCCATGCACTCCATCCTCAGTCTCCTAATCACTCCATGCACTCCATCCTCAGTCTCCTCCTTACCCCATGCACTCCATCCTCAGTCTCCTCATCACCCCATGGACCCCATCCTCAGTCTCCTCATCACCCCATACACCCCATGTACTCCATCCTCAGTCTCCTCATCACCCCATACACCGCATGCACTCCATCCTCAGTCTCCTCATCACCCCATGCACTCCATCCTCAGTCTCCTCCTCACCCCATGCACTCCATCCTCAGTCTCCTCATCACCCCTTGCTCTCCATCCTCAGTCTCCTCATCACCCCATGCACTCCATCCTCAGTCTCCTCATCACCCCATGCACTCCATCCTCAGTCTCCTCCTCACCCCATGCACTCCATCCTCAGTCTCGTCATCACTCCATGCACTCCATCCTCAGTCTCCTCCTCACCCCACGCACTCCATCCTCAGTCTTCTCATCACCCCATGCACTCCATCCTCAGTCTCCTCATCACCCCATGCACTCCATCCTCAGTCTCCTCATCACCCCCATACACCCCATGCACTCCATCCTCAGTCTCCTCATCACCCCATGCTCTCCATCCTCAGTCTCCTCCTCACCCCATGCACTCCATCCTCAGTCTCCTCCTCACCCCATGCACTCCATCCTCAGTCTCCTCATCACCCCATGCACTCCATCCTCAGTCTCCTCATCACCCCATGCACTCCATCCTCAGTCTCCTCATCACCCCATGCTCTCCATCCTCAGTCTCCTCCTCACCCCATGCACTCCATCCTCAGTCTCCTCCTCACCCCATGCACTCCATCCTCAGTCTCCTCATCACCCCACGCACCCCATCCTCAGTCTCCTCATCACCCCATACACCCCACGCACTCCATCCTCAGTCTCCTCATCACTCCATGCACTCCATCCTCAGTCTCCTCCTCACCCCATGCACTCCATCCTCAGTCTCCTCATCACCCCATGCACTCCATCCTCAGTCTCCTCATCACCCCATGCACTCCATCCTCAGTCTCTTCATCACCCCACGCACCCCATCCTCAGTCTCCTCATCACCCCATACACCCCATGCACTCCATCCTCAGTCTCCTCATCACCCCATACACCCCATGCACTCAATCCTCAGTCTCCTCATCACCCCATACACCCCATGCACTCCATCCTCAGTCTCCTCATCACCCCATACACCCCATGCACTCAATCCTCAGACTCCTCATCACCCCATGCACTCCATCTTCAGTCTCCTCATCACCCTATGCACTCCATCCTCAGTCTCATCACCCCATGCACTCCATCTTCAGTCTCCTCATCACCCTATGCATTCCATCCTCAGTCTCATCACCCCATGCACTCCATCCTCAGTCTCCTCATCACCCCCATACACCCCACACACCCCATCCTCAGTCTCCTCATCACCCCATACACCCCACGCACTCCATCCTCACTCTCCTCATCACCCCATGCACTCCATCCTCAGTCTCCTCATCACCCCCATACACCCCATGCACTCCATCCTCAGTCTCCTCATCACCCCATACACCCCATGCACTCAATCCTCAGTCTCCTCATCACCCCATGCACTCCATCCTCAGTCTCTTCATCACCCCATGCACTCCATCTTCAGTCTCCTCATCACCCTATGCACTCCATCCTCAGTCTCCTCATCACCCCATGCACTCCATCCTCAGTCTCCTCATCACCCCATACACCCCATGCACTCCATCCTCATCACCCCATACAACCCATGCACTCCATCCTCAGTCTCCTCATCACCCCCATACACCCCACGCACCCCATCCTCAGTCTCCTCATCACCACATACATCACGCACTCCATCCTCTGTCTTCTCATCACCCCCATACACCGCATGCACTCCATCCTCAGTCTCCTCATCACCCCATACACCCCATGCACTCCATCCTCAGGCTCCTCATCACCGCATACACCCCATGCACTCCATCGTCAGTCTCCTCATCACCCCATGCACTCCATCTTCAGTCTCCTCATCACCCCATGCACTCCATCCTCAGTCTCCTCATCACCCCATGCACTCCATCCTCAGTCTCCTCATCACCCCATGCACTCCATCCTCAGTCTCCTCATCACCCCACGCACTCCATCCTCAGTCTCCTCATCACCTCATATACCTTAAGCACCTCATCAGTATTACACAGCTGACACCCCCCCCCCAGTCCTTCTCATCAACATTAAACCCCCTAATCACTACACCCCTGAACCCCCTTCTGGTCCTCCTTATCAACACTACGCTCTCCCAGACCCCCAATCCTTCTTATCATTACACCACAAACCTCTTCAACACCCCTCCTGTCCTCTTCATCATCATTACAATCCCCCCCCCCGCACTCCATCCTCAGTCTTCTCATCACCCCATGCACTCCATCCTCAGTCTCCTCATCACCCCATGCACACCATCCTCAGTCTCCTCATCACCCCATGCACTCCATCCTCAGTCTCCTCATCACCCCATATACCCCATGCACTCCATCCTCAGTCTCCTCATCACCCCCATACACCCCATGCACTCCATCCTCAGTCTTCTCATCACCCCCATACACCCCATGCACTCCATCCTCAGTCTCCTCATCACCCCATGCACTCCATCCTCAGTCTCCTCCTCACCCCATGCACTCCATCCTCAGTCTCCTCATCACCCCATGCACTCCATCCTCAGTCTCCTCATCACCCCCATACACCCCATGCACTCAATCCTCAGTCTCCTCATCACCCCATACACCCCATGCATTCCATCCTCAGTCTCCTCATCAACCCATACACCCCATGCACTCAATCCTCAGTCTCCTTATCACCCCATGCACTCCATCTTCAGTCTCCTCATCACCCTATGCACTCCATCCTCAGTCTCATCACCCCATGCACTCCATCTTCAGTCTCCTCATCACCCTGTGCATTCCATCCTCAGTCTCATCACCCCATGCACTCCATCCTCAGTCTCCTCATCACCCCCATACACCCCATGCACTCCATGCTCAGTCTCCTCATCACCCCATACACCCCATGCACTCAATCCTCAGTCTCCTCATCACCCCATGCACTCCATCCTCATTCTCCTCATCACCCCATGCACTCCATCTTCAGTCTCCTATTCACCCTATGCATTCCATCCTCAGTCTCCTCATCACCCCATGCACTCCATCCTCAGTCTCCTCATCACCCTATACACCCCATGCACTCCATCCTCATCACCCCATACAACCCATGCACTCCATCTTCAGTCTCCTCATCACCCTATGCACTCCATCCTCAGTCTCCTCATCACCCCATGCACTCCATCCTCAGTCTCCTCATCACCCCCATACACCCCACGCACCCCATCCTCAGTCTCCTCATCACCCCATACACCCCACACACTCCATCCTAAGTCTCCTCATCACCCCATGCACTCCATCCTCAGTCTTCTCATCACCCCCATACACCGCATGCACTCCATCCTCAGTCTCCTCATCACCCCATGCACCCCATGCACTCCATCCTCAGTCTCCTCATCACCGCATACACCCCATGCACTCCATCATCAGTCTCCTCATCACCCCATGCACTCCATCTTCAGTCTCCTCATCACCCCATGCACCCCATCCTCAGTCTCCTCATCACCCCATGCACTCCATCCTCAGTCTCCTCATCACCCCATGCACCCCATCCTCAGTCTCCTCATCACCCCATGCACTCCATCCTCAGTCTCCTCATCACCCCATACACCCCATTCACTCCATCCTCATCACCCCATACACCCCACGCACTCCATCCTCAGTCTCCTCATCACCCCATGCACTCCATCCTCAGTCTCCTCATCACCCCATGCACTCCATCCTCAGTCTCCTCATCACCCCACGCACTCCATCCTCAGTCTCCTCATCACCCCCATATACCCCACGCACCCCATCCTCAGTCTCCTCATCACCCCATGCACTCCATCCTCAGTCTCCTCATCACCCCATACACCCCATGCACTCCATCCTCATCACCCCATGCACTCCATCCTCCTCACCCAATACACCCCACGCACTCCATCCTCAGTCTCCTCATCACCTCATATACCTTAAGCACCTCATCAGTATTACACAGCTGACACCCCCCCAGTCCTTCTCATCAACATCAAACCCCCTAATCACTACAACCCTGACCCCCCTTCTGGTCCTCCTTATCGACACTACGCTCTCCCAGACCCCCAATCCTTCTTATCATTACACCACCAACCTCTTCAACACCCCTCCTGTCCTCTTCATCATCATTACAATCCCCTCCCCCCCCCACCCCCACCCCCACCGCCCTGCACCCGACCGTCGCTCTCCTCACCTCATCTGCTCAGCGATGCGGCCGTGTGAGACGGGGGGGGGGGGGGGGGTTTGCTGCTCCTGTCGCTTCTGCCAGGGTCAGAGGCCATGACACGTGACGTCAGGGGCTTGGAACAGACGTGCGCGCCTGCGCGGGGCACGTCTGTTCCCATCAGCCCCTGGCCTGTCCGTCTCACCCGGCCGGTTTAAAGGTAAATTACTGCTGTCAGCGGCAGGTCTGGGACCTGTTGCTGCAGCATTTAGTATGAAGTACTGGCAGGGGCCCAAACTGTGAGGCCCAGGCTGTGACCTGGGCTACTAGGGGGGCCCCCTAAGACGCTGGGACCCTGTGCAGCTGAACCGGCTGAACAAGTGATATGTCCGCCCCTGGTCCCATGTAAATTACACCACCCCCTTCTCTTCAACATACAGTCTTATCTAAATTACACTACTTTCCCCTCTCCAACATACAGTCCCATTCAACATACAGTCTTATGTAAATTACACTACTTTCCCCTCTCCAACATACAGTCCCATGTAAATAACACCACCCCTCTCTCTCCAACATGCAGTCCCATGTAAATAACACTTCCCTCTCTTCAACATATAGTCTCATATAAATTAGACTACTCACCTTTCTCTAACAAACAGTCCCATGTGAATAACACCACCTCCTCTCTAACACACAGTCCCATGTAAATAATATCACTGCCCCCTAACACACTTACCACTTGCTTCCTGTACGCTGTAATACTATATAATAGTGCAGCCCAGGAGGCCCCACCCCTTCCTTATAAAGGCCCCGCCCCTATCATGATGCCATTCCAGGAGCTACGGACCTAATGGTGGTGAGTGATCTTCCTCCTAAACTGCTCCATATAACTGCGGCCTCTTCCCCTGCACAGTGCACTGGCTGTACTACCCGGCTGTGCAGGGGAAGACGAGGAAGAGCGGCCACAGTCCAGTCCAGCAGCCAAAACATTAGGGCACAGGGTTGGTCCTGGAGGTGGACTGCTAAAGGGAACGGCGTTACAGCTGTGAAAAAAGTGCAGGGACGCCGTTCCTATAAGTTCCTGCAGAACTTGAGCCCTGGCTTTCTTTCTGTGACACCCGTTATGTCCATTGAAAGCAACGGGCACTTTGTTTGCCTGTGTCCTACAGAAGGTGTCGGTCACTGACAGAATGCAATGGGATGCCTGCTAGGGTTGCCACCTTTCTTGCAAAAAAAAACCGGCCATGCTAATTTGCATGGCCGGTTTCACCCTAGGCAAAACCTCATTTTGCCTCCCCTTTGTCTCTGGCCCTTTGCCCCTGCCCTTTGGTCTCACCCTTGTTTGCACCACCCCACTCTTTTTAATGACTGTTAGACTATGTTCACATGTTAGGTTTTCCATGCAGATTTGCACAGGAATATACCGTACGGAAATTCCGCTGAAGCAGAGTCCCATTAATTTCAGTGGGGTTCTGGCGCACTGTGCACACAGCAGAATTTCCGCACAGGAAATATCTGGCACAGGAATTCAAATTCTGGCATCCGCAGAAAGAATAGACGTCTGTTCTTTCTGTGTATTCTGCTCAGAAATACATTGCCGTCTATGATAAAGCGAATTTCTGAGCAATCTTAGCGCCAGCATGTTCTGACACCGCTCCACTATCTTCAGAATATCCGCTCATACATTTTCTGTGTGGACATTCAAGCTTTACAATGAAAATTGAATAGGTGGACCCTGTAAAAGTATGTCCTGATGTGATTGGATGTATATTTACACCCTGTACATGATGTGAACAATGGTCCGGTGCTCGCATCATGTATGACAGGTCCTGGCAGCCAGGGACCTGCCAGTAGTGGCAATCATCAACGATCGCTCTAATGTTTGTCATTAACCCCTCATATGCCACGATCAAAGGTATGGCAATGTAGGCATTATATTCAAGAATGGAATCACCTGTGGTGATCTGGTGATCATTAAAATGGTGGATGGAGGTCTTCTCACCTGCCTCCTCCGCTCTCCTAGGGTCCCATTCATCAGAAAAAGGCTCATGCATGGAAATTGCTGGGTGTCCTATGGTTGCCTTGGTAACTGTACCACCCAGCATCAGTTGCCTCTCTCCGCACCGCATTATGCAGATCGTGCAGGAGAGCAGCTTTGGACACTTAAAATAAAACCTAATTTCATCTCCATATTGCTAACACTATTTTTCACACACAAATAAAATAAATGAGTCAAACAAGTTACAGAATGGTTTAAAAAGGGGAACTTTATTTATCATATATAAAAATGTTTGTGTAGGGGATTTTTTGTAACCTCCATCACTCACAAAGAGCGTACAGTAACTAATACTCAGGACAGGAAAAACCTCCAGAGGGGAGGAAACCTGTAGGGAATCCATGGCTACTGTATTGCCCTTCCTCTGGGCATACTAAAGGAGGTTACCTCTAGAATTTGGGAAAATGTGTCTGTGTATGTGCGTGATTCGAGGGGCTGTGCCTTCATCCAAATTCTTCTGGAATAGGTCTGGAAATCTACGTCTTCTACGTCTTCATCCAACGTCTTGCTGTGACACTTACCAGTCACAGTAGTGTATATGACTTTGCATTCTCGGCCCCTACAGTGTCCAGCATCAGCCCCTCACTGATGAAGAATGAGCAGGAGCAGTGTTATATCTGCTCAGTGCTGCTCTCTGGTGGACAATGGTTATGACATCATATGTGTGACACGCTGTTACCTCCTGGGAGTTCTATTTCAGTAGTGCTGCTCTCTGATTGGCTGAAAAACAAAAAAGCTTTCTTATATATTCTGTATGACTGTTATCTAAGGGATTTTGGGCAATTTTTTATTAAAATGGCGCTACTCCCTGTGGGTGCAATATACTTGTTTCTCCTAACCAGACACTCAGTATTTGTAATATAATTTGGTGGCCCCAACAGCCTGGGCCCATAGGTTTCTTACACAGATCAGTGCGGCTCTTGCAGGCTCAATGAGCAGCGTTGGCTGCCGGGACGTTGGCGAGTGACACCCCTGACATTGTGGTCTGGAGCGAAGGATGTCACTCGTCAGACATCCCGGCAGCCACTGATTTAGCCAGTTCAAGATCAGACACCATGGTCCTAGATAGACATACATCACCACTGATCCCCTGTGGCTGTCCATCTGTTGCAAAACTACAACTCCCAGCATGCAGCACAGCGTCTGTCGAAGGGGGGAACCACAAAAAATAAAGCAATGTGGGCTTTGAAAAACACCGCACATAAATCATGTTTAATCCCAGCCTAAGCCTAGGAGCAGATGCAATTCTTGCCAAAAAAAAAATCAACAAAAACTACCCCCCTCATTTCTTTTTTCTGCCATCTTTTGTGGAGTTTTTGATAAAAACACTGGGGGGGGGGGGGGGGGAGGTTCGGGGGGAGTTTATTAAAACCTGTGAAGATAAAAAGTGGCCCAGTTGCCAATAGCAACCATTCAGATCGCTTCTTTCATTTTTAAAAAGTCATCTGAAACGTCAAAGCTGACCGCCGCTTCTAAAGTGAAACTGAAAGTGACCCGACTGCTCAGTCGGGCTGTTCGGGACCGCCGCGGTGAAATCGCGGCGTCCCGAACAGCTGATCGGACACCGGGAGGGCCCTTACCTGCCTCCTTGGTGTCCGTTCGACGAATGACTGCTCCGTGCCTGAGATCCAGGCAGGAGCAGTCAAGCGCCGATAATGCTGATCACAGGCGTGTTAATACACACCAGTGATCAGCATAGGAGATCAGTGTGTGCAGTGTTATTGGTCCCTATGGGACCTATAACACTGCAAAAAAAATGTAAAAAAAAAAGTGTTAATAAAGGTCATTTAACCCCTTCCCTAATAAAAGTATGAATCACCCCCCTTTTCCCATAAAAAAAATAAAACAGTGTAAAAAAAAAAAATAAACATATGTGGTATCGCCGCGTGCATAAATGTCCGAACTATAAAAATATATCATTAATTAAACCGCACGGTCAATGGCGTACGCGCAAAAAAATTCCAAAGTCCAAAAAAGCGTATTTTGGTCACTTTTTATACCATTAAAAAAATGAATAAAAAGTGATCAAAAAGTCCGATCAAAACAAAAATCATACCAATAAAAACTTCAGATCACGGCGCAAAAAATGAGTCCTCATACTGCCCTGTACATGGAAAAATAAAAAAGTTATAGGGGTCAGAAGATGACATTTTTAAACGTATACATTTTCCTCCATGTAGTTATGATTTTTTCCAGAAGTGCGACAAAATCAAACCTATATAAGTAGGCTATCATTTTAACCGTATGGACCTACAGAATAATGATAAGGTGTAATTTTTACCGAAATATGCACTGCGTAGAAACGGAAGCCCCCAAAAGATACAAAATGACATTTTTTTTTCGATATTGTCGCACAATGATTTTTTTTTCCGTTTCGCCGTGCATTTTTGGGTAAAATGACTAATGTCACTGCAAAGTAGAATTGGCGACGCAAAAAATAAGCCATAATATGGATTTTTAGGTGGAAAATTGAAAGGGTTAAGATTTTTAAAAGGTAAGGAGGAAAAAACGAAAGTGCAATAACGGAAAAACCCTGAGTCCTTAAGGGGTTAAAAAAATGAAAGGAGCAATCTGATAGGTTGCTATGGGCAACTGCACTACTCTTCCTCTACATAGGT
The DNA here is from genome assembly GCF_029499605.1 of Hyla sarda. Classification (NCBI taxonomy): domain Eukaryota; kingdom Metazoa; phylum Chordata; class Amphibia; order Anura; family Hylidae; genus Hyla; species Hyla sarda. The sequence continues at coordinate 33,758 of NW_026608789.1, read as the reverse complement.
TTTGATTAATCTCCCCCCTTGTCTTTTTCTTGCATTTTTGCTGATCTGCGGAAACAAACATTTTTGTACCATGTGTGCATTTTTTTCACTGCAGGTACTACTCCATGGGTCGGATGCAGAGCGCCCGCCCCACGGAATGTAAGGAGGTAAGTAGTGATGTATAGCATATACATATACAGGGTGCAGAGCATCACTAATTACCTCCGCCCGCTGTATAGTATACAGGGGGCATAGTGTATCCATGTATACTATACAGGAGCCCAGCAAGGAAAGAGTTAACCCACACTGCAGTTCTGAGTTAAATCTTTGTGCGCTCTTCTGTATATACAGCCATCTATAGATGACTGTATATACAGAATACAGTAGGCAGACAAGAACAATTGGAGGCTCCCTGTTACACACTGCAGTATGGGCGCACTCCCCAGGTGAGATCGCAAATGATGTCCTAACCTTTTTTTTTTTCTCATTTCAGATACGTGAATGGGGAGGACTACGTCAGATTCAGTGTATTGTGACGATGACCAGCTTTTTTAAAATGTCAATAAAAGGTTTAATGAGGGCTGTGTTTTTTTTTTAAATACATTTTTTTTTTAAATTGTCGTGTTTTTTGTTGTTGAATTTTTCAGGCTTAGTAGTGGAAGCTGTCTTGTAAACGGAATCTATTACTAAGCCGGGCTTAGCGTTAGCCACAAAAACAGCTAGCGCTAACCCCCAATTATTACCCCGTTATCCACCGCCACAGGGTTGCCGGGAAGAGCCAGTACCAACAGGCCTGGAGTGTCAAAAATAGCGCTCCTGGGCATAGGCGGTAACAGGCTGGGGTTATTTAGGTTGGGGAGAGCCAGTAACAATGGTCCTCGCCCCCCCTGGTAACGTCAGGCTGTTGCTGATTGGTTGGTATCTGACTGACACTGAAAATATGGGGAACCACACACTTTTTTTTTATTACAAAAAAAACAACAACACATAGGCTTCCCCATATTTTCAGTGTCAGTCAGACACCAACCAATCAGCAACAGCCTGACATTACCAGGATGGGCGAGGACCATTGTTACTGGCCCTCCCCAGCCTAAATAACCCCAACCTTTTACCGCCTAGGCCAAGGAGCGCTATTTTTGATGCTCCGGGCCTGTTGGTACCGGCTCTTCCCGGCACCCCTGTGGCGGTGAGTACCGGGGCAATAATTGGGGGTTAGCGCTAGCTGTTTTTGGGGCTAACGCTAAGCCCAGCTTAGTAATAGATTCCGTCTACAAGACGGCTTCCACTACTAAGCCTGAAATTTCAAATATGAAAAACACAACACATGAAATAAAAAATGTATTTAAAAAAACACTCCACCACAGCCCTTGTTAACCCTTTTATTGACATTAAAAAATGCTAGTCATCGTCACACTCCACCGAATCTCAGGTAGTCCTCTGCATTCACTTATCTGAAATGACAAGAAGATAAAAACACGAAAAATGGGTCAGTACATTTTTGGCGCTCTCCCCTGGGGAGAGCGCACATAATGCAGTGTGTTCCTAAAGAGGGAGCCTCCAATTGTTGCTAAACTACAACTCCCATCATGGGGGCTGTAGGTAAACAACAGCTGGAGTCTCCCTGTTTGGGAACACACTGCCAAAAAGGCTCTGTTCCCATTATGCAAAACGCATAATGAGAACAGAGCCATACTTACCACCCTGGCTTCAGGCCTGGACTGTGAAGCTCTGCCCCCTAATGATGTCATCACTAGGGGGCAGGGGCGGAGAAGTTGCAAGGGGTCTCAAGAGTAAGACCCCTGAGATCCGTCAGTCTGCCCTTGGACTACTACTCCCATCATGGGAAATTTTGTGTCCCATGATGGGAGTAGTTGTAGTACCGCAGTGCTGAGGGATGGCTCTTACACATCCCCCAGCTGTGAAACTGTATTGTGACTGTTAGGACTACTACTCCCATCATGGACAGACTCTGTCCATGATGGGAGTTGTAGTCCTCGGGCTGAAGGACAGATCGCAGCAGGTCATTCTCCAGAGACCCGCTGCAATCTGCATTTATTAACTTAAAAAGACAGCGGCAACACTGCACTCCCCGCCGCCTCCTGTATACAGATGTCACGATTCATAATCCCCGCCGCCGGGAGACCTGAGCTCTGATTGGTGGAAAGCTATTCACCACTATACACCAATCAGAGCTCCTGTCTTCTGGTGGGGATTATGAATTTTGACAGGTCTATACAGGGGAGCGAGTGGAGCCGCTTCTACAGTATATAATTGTTATGTGTACTGTACCCCCCCCCCCCAGACTAATACTGACCCCTTCTATAGTGAGCGCTGGGACCGCTGTGTGATTGACAGGTCCCCAGCGCAAGTGTCCGGCCCCACTGACCTTTACATGTTGTAAATCTTTATGATACACACTGCCCGTCCTCCTCTTCATTCTTCTGATACCGGAGACGCGCGGCTTCTGCTTTCACTATAGTCAGAGCGCCCCCTGCCGTTATCTGGCCCCAGCCCTGTGCAGTGTGGAGGCAGGGAGGGAGCGCTCTGTCTATAGACTATGATACAGAAGCCGCACGTCTCAGGTATCAAAAGAATGAAGAGGAGGACGGGCAGTGTGTATCATAAAGATTTACAACATGTAAAGGTCAGTGGGGCCGGACACTTGCGCTGGGGACCTGTCAATCACACAGCGTTCCCAGCGCTCACTATAGAAGGGGTCAGTATTAGTCTGGGGGGGGTACAGTACACATAACAATTATATACTGTAGAAGCGGCTCCACTCGCTCCCCTGTATAGACCTGTCACAATTCATAATCCCCGCCAGAAGACAGGAGCTCTGATTGGCTAATAGTGGTGAATAGCTTTCCACCAATCAGAGCTCCTGTCTCTCGGCGGCGGGGATTATGAATCATGACATCTGCATACGGGAGCCGGCGGCAGCGCAGTGGAGCCGCATGTACCGCCGGCTTTTTAAGTTAATAAATGCAGATCGCAGCAGCTCTCTGGAGAATGACCTGCTGCGATCTGTCCTTCAGCCCCAGGACTACAACTCCCATCATGGACAGAGTTTGTCCATGATGGGAGTAGTAGTCCTAACAGTCACAATAGAGTCCCGCAGACGGGGGATGTGCATCTCTTAGCGCCGCGGTACTACAACTACTCCCATTATGAGACAGATTCTGTCCCATGATGGGAGTAGTTGTAGTACTGCAGTGCTGAGAGACAGCTCCTGCATCCTCCACCTGCATCTTCCACCGTCTGCCATTTTCTATGAGTCCTTGGTAGCACTCTTAGGTTTAGACTACTTTTCTTGCAAAAAAAGCGCAGTTGCGCAAAAAAAATCTACTTTTTTTTGCGCAATTGATAAATGCCAGTCCACTGGATTAGGTGGTGTACGGTAGACCAAACTGGTGACAACTTTAGAAAACTGTCCACCCAAAAAAACGCAGCTCTATGCAAAATAAAAAGCAATTGCGCAAAATTTGTAGACGTGAAAAATGGTCTAAATGCAATGATACATCTCCCCCTTTGTTCTATTGCTTTGAGGTCGGAATCCATTGATGTTTTTTGTCCAACAGCAAAAACGCCAGAAAAACTGTCCCAGCTTTCTCCTGCGTTTTGTCAGTTTTTTTTTGCATTTTTTTTCTTGTGTTTTTGCTGGTATGTGGAAACAAAAACATGTACAAAACTTTTTGTTGTTTTTTTCTTCGAAATTTAGAATGCGGAGGACTATGTCAGATTTGGTGGATTGCGACGATGAACAGCGTATTATTTTTTTTTCTTCAAATCTCAATAAAAGGGTTAACAAGGGCTGTGGCGGAGTGTTTTTTTAAATAACATTTTTTTTTCAATGTTTTTTATAATTGAATTTTCAGGCTTAGTAGTAGAAGGCGTCTTGTAGACAGAATCTATTACTAGGCCGGGGCTTAGCGTTAGCCCCCAAAAAAGCTAGCACTAACCTCCAATTATTACCCTGGTACCTACCGCCACAGTGGTTCCGGGAAGAGCCGGTACCAACAGGCCGGAGCGTCAAAAATGGTGCTCCTGGGCCTAGGCGGTAACAGGTTGGCGTTATTTAGGCTGGGCAGGGCCAGTAACAATGGTCCTCGCCCACCCTGGTAACATCAGGCAGTTTCTGCTTGGTTGGTATCTGGCTGATACTGAAAAAATTTGGGAACCACACACATTTTTTTTTTTATAAAAAAAAATAAAATAAAAAACGCATAGGGTTCCCCTTATTTTCAGTATCAGCCAGATACCAACCAAGCAGCAACAGCTTGACGTTACCAGGGTGGGCGAGGACCATTGTTACTGGCCCTCCCCAGCCTAAATAATGCCAGCCTGTTACCGCCTAGGACCAGGAGCGCCATTTTTGACGCTCCGGGTCTGTTGGTACCGGCTCTTCCCGGCACCCCTGTGGCGGTGGGTACCGGGGTAATTATTGGAGGTTGGCGCTAGCTGATTTTGGTGCTAACGCTAAGCCCTGTCATAGTAATGGATTCTGTCTATAAGACGGCCTCCACTACTAACCCTGAAAATTCAATTGTAAAAAAAGATGGACACATTGAAAAAAAATTGTATTTAGAAAAAAAACACTCCCCCACAGCCCTTGTTAACCATTTTAATTAAATAAAAAAAAAATGCTGGTCATCATCGCAGTCCACCGAATCTGACGTAGTCCTCCGCATTCACGTATCTGAAATGAGAAGAAAAGTAAAGCAAGAAATATGGGTTAGTACATTTTTTGTGCTCTCCCCTGGGAAAAGCGCATATAATGCAGCATGTTCCTAAACAGTGAGCCTCCAATTATTGCTAAACTAAAACTCTCATCATGGGGGGTTGTAGTTAAGCAAGAGCTGTAGGCACACTGGTTGCAAAACACTGAGAGTTTGTTACTAAACTCAATGTTTCCCAATTCGTGCGCCTCCAGCTGTTGCAAAACTGTTGCATCTAAGTTTTTTTTTGCGCAAATGATACATTCCAGTCCACTGGATTAAGTTCTTTACGGTACACCAAGCAAGTGACAACTTTAGAAAATCATTCAACAAATAAAACACAGCTCAAATGCAAAAAAAGTACAATTACGCAAAATCTCTTGACATAAAAAGTAGTCTAAAGGCAATGATACATGTCCCCCTAAGTAGTTACACCCTACAGACAGGCTGACTCAGCAAGCAGCAGCTCAGATAAAAGATTGCTGCTATTGGAGCCTGTGGGAGACTTAGGGAGAGAAGGACTGTCTGCGACTGCCTGTTAACCCCTTAAGGACAATGGATACAAATGTGTGTCTTGAAGCCATTGGACTTAACGCTCCAGGATGTATATTTACATCCTGTACATGATGTGAGCACCGGACTGATGCTCGTATCATGCACAGCAGGTCCCGGCTGCTATCAGCAGCCATTGACCCGCTAGTAATGGTGGAAATCAACAATCGCACTGATGTCGGTCAATAACTCCTCAGATACCATGATCAATATAGATCACGGCATCTGTGGCAATGCGGTTATCCAGTGATCATCCAAAATTGCGGACGGAGGTCCCCTCACCTGCCTCTGCCACTCTCTTGGGGTCTTCTCTGGTCTGACATCAAGCATACCAGAGAAGAAGATGCCTATGCATAGCACTGAACAGTATTAGCAATCAAATGATTGCTATGAATAGTCCCCTATGGGGACATAAAAAAGTGTAAAAAAACCTTTTATTAAAAAATCTTAATCCTTTCAATATTTATCAGATGCTGAAGTTGAGTTGTTCTTTTCTGTCTGGCAACTGTGCTCTCTGCTGACATCTCTGCTTGTCTCAGGAACTGCGGTAGAAGAAGTTTGCTATGGGGATTTACTTCTACTCTGGACAGTTCCCGAGACAGATGTCATCAGAGAGCACTTAGACAGAAAAGAACAACTCAACTTCAGCAGTTCATAAGTACTCAAATGATTAAGATTTTTTAATAGAAGTAATTTACAAATCTGTTTAACTTTCTGGAGCCAGTTGATATATTAAAAAAAAGTTTTTTCCTGGAATACCCCTTTAACAAAAGGTGTAAAATCTCCCTCTCCCAATAAAAATGTAAATAGCTCCTTTTTTCCATTTTACCCCCCAAAAAGTGAAAAAAAAATGTTTTCAACATTTTTAATATCACCGTGTGCATAAAAGTCCAAACAAAGTATAATGTTAATGATCCTTTACGGTGAACAGTGTTAACGTTACGTAAACGTAAAAAAAAATTCCCAAATTGCTGTGTTTTGGTCACATCACATTCCCATAAAAATTAATGTGACTAAAAAGTCACATATACGCAAAAGTGGTGCTAAAAAAACGACAGGTCATGGTGCAAAAAATGGTCCTTCATACAGCCCTGTATACGGAAACATGGAAAAGTTATAGGTGGTCAAAATAGGGCAATTTTAAATATACTAATTTTGCAGTTTGAGATTTTTCAAAAGCAGTACAATAATAGAAAAGTAAGTAAAGATGGGTATCATTTTAATCGTATTGACCCACAGAATAAATAAAACATGCAATTTTTTTCCGTAAAGTGTATAGCGTGAAAACGAAACCTTCCAAAATTTGCATAACTGCAGTTTTCGTTTAACCCCTTAAGGACCAGGCCATTTTATACCTTAAGGACCGGAGCGTTTTTTGCAATTCTGACCACTGTCACTTTAAACATTAATAACTCTGAAATGCTTTTAGTTATCATTCTGATTCCGAGATAGTTTTTTTGTGACATATCCTACTTTAACTTAGTGGTAAAATTTTATGGTAACTTGCATCCTTTCTTGGTGAAAAATCCCAAAATTTTATGAAAAAAATGAAAATTTAGAATTTTTCTAACTTTGAAGCTCTCTGTTTGTAAGGAAAATGGATATTCAAAATAAAACATTTTTGGGTTCACATATACAATATGTCTACTTTATGTTTGCATCATAAAATTTATGAGTTTTTACTTTTGGAAGACACCAGAGGGCTTCAAAGTTCAGCAGCAATTTGGAAATTTTTCACAAAATGTTCAAACTCGCTATTTTTCATGGACCAGTTCAGGTTTGAAGTGGATTTGAAGGGTCTTCATATTAGAAATACCCCATAAATGACCCCATTATAAAAACTACACCCCCAAAGTATTCAAAATGACATTCAATAAGTGTATTAAACCTTAGGTGTTTCACAGGAATAGCAGAAAAGTGAAGGAGAAAATTCACAATCTTCATTTTTTACACTCGCATGTTCTTGTAGACCCAATTTTTGAATTTTTGCAAGGGGTAAAAAGGAGAAAATGTTTACTTGTATTTGAAACCCAATTTCTCTCGAGTAAGCACGTACCTCATATGTCTATGTTAATTGTTCGGCGGGCGCAATAGAGGGCTCAGAAGGGAAGGAGCGTCAAATGGTTTTTGGTGGGCATGTCACCTTTAGGAAGCCCCTATGGTGCCAGGACAGCAAAAAAAAAACACATGGCATACCATTTTGGAAACTAGACCCCTCAGGGAACGTAACAAGGGGTAAAGTGAACCTTAATACCCCACAGGTGATTCACGACTTTTGCATATGTAAAAAAAAAAAAAAAATGTTTTACCTAAAATGCTTGGTTTCCCAAAAATGTTACATTTTTAAAAAGGATAATAGCAGAAAATACCCCCCAAAATTTGAAGCCCAATTTCTCCCGATTCAGAAAACACCCCATATGGGGGTGAAAAGTGCTCTGCTGGCGCACTACAGGTCTCAGAAGAGAAGGAGTCACATTTGGCTTTTTGAAAGCAAATTTTGCTCTGGGGGCATGCCGCATTTAGGAAGCCCCTATGGTGCCAGAACCGCAAAAAAAAACACATGGCATACCATTTTGGAAACCAGACCCCTCGGGGAACGTAAAAAGGGGTAAAGTGAACCTTAATACCCTACAGGTGTTTCACGACTTTTGCATATGTTAAAAAAAAATTTTTACCTAAAATGCTTGGTTTCCCAAAATTTTTACATTTTTAAAAAGGGTAATAGCAGAAAATACCCCCCAAAATTTGAAGCCCAATTTCTCCCGATTCAGAAAACACCTCATATGGGGGTGAAAAGTGCTCTGCTGGCGCACTACAGGTCTCAGAAGAGAAGGAGTCACATTTGGCTTTTTGAAAGCAAATTTTGCTCTGGGGGCATGCCGCATTTAGGAAGCCCCTATGGTGCCAGGACAGCAAAAAAAAAACACATGGCATACCATTTTGGAAACTAGACCCCTCGGGGAACGTAACAAGGGGTAATGTGAACCTTAATACCCCACAGGTGATTCACAACTTTTGCATATGTAAAAAAAAAAAAAAAAAATTTTTTACCTAAAATGTTGGTTTCCCAAAAATTTTTGATTTTTAAAAAGGGTAATAGCAGAAAATACCCCCCATAATTTGTAAAACAATTTCTCCCGAGTACAGCGATACCCCATATGTGGCCCTAAACTGTTGCCTTGAAATACGACAGGGCTCCAAAGTGAGAGCGCCATGCGCATTTGAGGCCTAAATTAGGGATTGCATAGGGGTGGACATAGGGGTATTCTACGCCAGTGATTCCCAAATAGGGTGCCTCCAGCTGTTGTAAAAGTCCCAGCATGCCTGGACAGTCAGTGGCTATCTGGTAATACTGGGAGTAGTTGTTTTGCAACAGCTGGAGGCTCCGTTTTGGAAACAGTGGCGTACCAGACGTTTTTCATTTTTATTGGGGAGGGGAGGGGGGCTGTGTAGGGGTATGTGTATATGTAGTGTTTTTTACTTTTTATTTTATTGTGTGTTAGTGTAGTGTAGTGTTTTTAGGGTACAGTCGCACAGGCGGGGGTTCACAGTAGTTTCTCGCTGGCAGTTTGAGCAGCGGCAGAAAATTTGCCTCAGCTCAAACTTGCAGCCGGATACTTACTGTAATCCTCCGCCCATGTGAGTGTACCCTGTACGTTCACATTGGGGGTTGAACATCCAGCTGTTGCAAAACTACAACTCCCAGCATGTACGGTCTATCAGTGCATGCTGGGAGTTGTAGCTTTGCAACAGCTGGAGGCTCCGTTTTGGAAACGGTGGCGTACCAGACGTTTTTCATTTTTATTGTAGGGGTATGTGTATATGTAGTGTTTTTTTACTTTTTATTTTATTGTGTGTTAGTGTAGTGTTTTTAGGGTACAGTCGCACGGGCGGGGGGTTCACAGTAGTTTCTCGCTGGCAGCTTGAGCTGCAGCAGAAAATTTGCTGCAGCTCAAACTTGCAGCCGGATACTTACTGTAATCCTCCGCCCATGTGAGTGTACCCTGTACATTCACATTGGGGGGGGGGGGGGGGGGGGACATCCAGCTGTTGCAAAATTACAACTGGGAGTTGTAGTTATGCAACCAGCAGATGCACCACTACAACTCCCAGCATGCCCTTAAGCTGTTTGTGCAAGCTGGGAGTTGTAGTTACACAACAGCTGAAGGTACACTTTTCCATAGAAAGAATGTGCCTCCAGCGGTTGCAAAACCATAAGTCCCAGCATGCCCATAAGTGCATGCTGGGAGTTGTGGTGGTCTGCCTCCTCCTGTTGCATAACTACAGCTCCTAGCATGCCCTTTTTGCATGCTGGGAGCTGTTGCTAAGCAACAGCAGGAGGCTGTCACTCACCTCCTGCTGCTGCTTGATCGCCGCACAGGTCAGTCTCGCCGCCGCCGCCATCGTCGCTCCTGGGGCCCCGATCCCAACAGGGGCGCCGGGGATCGGGGTCCCCAGCACCAGGGGTGCACGTCCCGCACCCGCTCACGTCCTCCGGAAGAGGGGCGGAGCGGGTGCGGGAGTGACACCCGCAGCAGGCGCCCTGATTCGTCGGCCGGTAATCCGGCCGACGAATCAGGGCGATCGTGAGGTGGCACCAGTGCCACCTCACCCCTGCAGGCTCTGGCTGTTCGGGGTCGTTTCCGACGGCCCCGAACAGCCTGTAATTCCGGGTCACCGGGTCACTGGAGACCCGATTGACCCGGAATCGCCGCAGATCGCTGGACTGAATTGTCCAGCGATCTGCGGCCATCGCCGACATGGGGGGGCATAATGACCCCCCTGGGCGATATGCCGCGATGCCTGCTGAACGATTTCAGCAGGCATCGGGCACCAGCTCCCCTACGGCTAGCGGCAGGGGGCTGGGAAAGGACAGGACGTACTCCTACGTCCTCGGTCCTTAAGGACTCGGAAATGGGGGCGTAGGAGTACGTCCATTGTCCTTAAGGGGTTAAATTTCCTCACACAGATAATAATATTTTGGGGTTTGGTGTACATTTTATGGCGAAATGAGTGACATCATTACAATTACAATTGGTTCTAGTAGTGGTTGCGCAAAAAACAAGCCCTCATATTGGTCTGTGGATGGAAGGCGAGGAGGAAAAAACTAAAATGCTAAAATAATATTGGCCTGGTCCTTAAAGGGGAACTTCGCCCCAAAACATCTTATCCCCTAGCCAAAGGATAGGGGATAAGATGTCTAAATGCTGGGGTCCCGCCACTGGAGACCCCCGCAATCTCTCCTGCAGCACCCACTTGTCATCAGCTTGGAGCAATGATCGCTCCATGTCTGATGACTCACGATACAGGGGTCGGATCCCCCTGATCCCCCGGCAGTGACGCTGGCATAACTTCTGGGAGAAGTAGCCACTAGCTACTTCTAGTAGAACCAGGGGGGCACTAGACCAAGACCTGACCCAGACCTCAAACCAGGACCCTTGTTTCTAACATAAGCAACAGCCATGACACCTCTCTTTTGCATACCACTACCACTCCTCACCTACATTTCACAAGCACCCCTCTCATGCACCCCACTTGCACCCCTCTCATGCACCCCACTTGCACCCCTCTCTTTCACTCCACTTGCACCCCTTTCTTTCACTCCACTTGCACTCTTCTCATGCACCCCACTTGCACCTCTCTCTTTTTCACTCCACTTGCACCCCTCTCTTGCACTCCACTTGCACCCCTCTTATGCACCACACTTGCAACCCCCTCTTTTTCACTCCACTTGAACCCCTTTCTTGCACTCCACCTGCACTTTTCTCATGCACCCCACTTGCTCCTCTCTCTTTTTCTCCACTTGCACCCATCTCATACACGCTGCTTGCACCCCCTCATCCACACAGCTACTACAACTCCTCCCATGCACACTACCATAACTCACATTCTGCACATTACCATTTTTATTCACATTTTTGCTCTCACCTTGAATCTTGTCTACACTCTCTCTCTCTCCCTGGATGTGTTACAGGCTGGGCTGGCTGGCTGGGTCTATTGCTCCAGGTATAAGAGTTGCTGGTTCTTCTGCCCAGTCTCTTGGGGCACAAATACAGGATCCGCCTCCAGCATAGGTGGCCCCACCCCCTTATACAATGTCAAAGATCTTGTCGAGAGCTGTCCCTTCGGACGCACTTCAGCCCCACCTACTGCAGCTAACACGCAGGGAACCTCCCCATTCACAGGGGAGTGCCCCGCAGCACCAGAACCAGTACCGACCGCATAACCTAGGGAACCACCCCCTGAACCAACAAGATCCGGCACCTGGACCCTCCCCCCCTCACAGGGGAGTGCCTTGCAGTGCCAGGACCTGTACCGCCTAATTCAACCGAAGGACCACCCCCCCCCTCCCGAATGGGTGAGTCTGCCGCCATTTTCTGCCCTTTTTTTCTATAGCCAATGGGGTCTGTCGGGCTCCGCTGTTTTTCAGCAGCAGTAGCGGGTGGAAAAAACATTGCTTGATGTATTTTTCCTCCCGCTATTTTCCCTGGCTGCACATCCTCTATAGACTGTACCGTGCTACAAAGCTTGGTGTCATCTGCAAAGATAGAAACAGAGCTGTTAATACATCCTCTATATCATTGATAAATAAATTAAACAGCAGCGGGCCCAGTACTGAACCTTGGGGTACACCACTAATATTCGGGGACCAATCAGAGTACAAATCATTGACCACCACTCTCTGGGTACGATCCATGAGCCAGTGTTCAATCCAGTTACAAACTAAAGTTTCCAAGCCCAAGGACCTTAAATTACCTGTCAGACGTCTGTGAGGGACAGTATCAAACGCTTTGGCAAAATCCAGAAACACTATATCCACAGCCATTCCTCTGTCAAGGCTTCTACTCACCTCTTCATAAAAGCAAGTTAGATTGGTTTGACAACTTCTATCCTTAGTAAACCCATGCTGGCTATCACTTATAATACTATTATCCCCTATGTATTCCTGTATGTAATCCCTTATAAGTCCTTCAAACTGTTTACCCACAATGCACGTTAGACTTACCGGTCTATAATTGCCTGGCGAAGACCTAGAGCCCTTCTTAAAGATTGGCACCACATTCGCCCTGCGCCAGTCCCCTGGCACAATACCAGACACCAGAGAATCTCTAAATATCATGAACAAGGGTACAGATATTACTGAACTTACCTCTCTAAGAACTCTTGGGTGTAGTCCATCCGGTCCTGGGGATTTGCTTACATTTACTTTACTTAACTTACCTTGTACCATCTCTACATTAAGCCAGTTCAGTACATTACATGATGTGTTACCAGCACTGACCTGGCCAATGTCAGCTCCTTTTTCCATGGTGTATACAGAACTAAAGAACCCATTCAGTAAATCCGCCTTCTCTTAATCGCCCGTGACAACCTCCCCATTATCATTATTAAAGGGTCCTACATGCTCTGTCCTTGTTTTTTTTGTATTTATATATCTAAAAAAATATTTAGGATTAGTTTTGCTTTCTTTGGCCACCTGTCTCTCATTTAGAATTTTTGCTGTTTTTATTACATTTTTACAGATTTTATTAAGCTCCTTGTACTGTTTAAATGTTATCGCTGACCCATCAGATTTGAATTTTTTGAAGGCAATTTTTTTGTTGTTTATTGCTCTTTTAACCTCATTTTTCAGCCATGTAGGATTTAGTTTTAATCATTTATATTTGTTCCCCTTTGGTATATATTTAGCTGTATAGTTATTTAGAGTTGATTTAAAGATGTCCCATTTACCTTCTGTATCAGTATTTGAGAACACCTCCCCCCAGTCTATGTCCTGTAGTGCAGCTCTCAGCCCAGGGAAATTTGCCTTTTTAAAGTTATATGTTTTTGCTTTCCCCGTCTGTCTTTGTTTTCTACATTTTAAGTCAAAAGTAACTATATTGTGGTCGCTATTACCAAGGTTTTCCCGCACAGTTACATTACCAACCAGCTCTGCGTTGTTGGAAATGATCAGATCCAACAAGGCATAACTTCTTGTTGGGTCCTCCACAAACTGGCCCATAAAATTATCCTGCAATAAATTTAGGAATTGTCGCCCCTTTGTAGTTTTAGCCAGCCCCCGGCCCCAATCTATATTTGGATAGTTAAAATCTCCCATTATTACCACTGTACCTGCCCGTGCGGCCCTCTCTATTTGTTTATACAGTCGACCTTCTATCTCTTCAGTGATATTAGGGGGTCTGTAGATTACACCAAATATTATTTTTTCAGTATTTCCCTCCTTCCCACCTCCTCAGAATCATCACACACTATGGCATTGTTCACACTGACTTTCATAACACTTTTTACATACAGACAGACTCCACCACCTTTTCTGTTCATTCTATCCTTGCGAAACAATGTAAACCCCTGCAGATTAACGGCCCAGTCATGCGAGGAGTCCAGCCATGTCTCAGTGACCCCAACTATATCAATATGTTCCTCCAGTATCAAGGCCTCAAGCTCCCCCATTTTATTTGCTAGGCTTCTGGCATTAGTGAACATACACTTTACATTTCCATTAAGTTTAACACATATAGTCTCACTAATGGGATTTTCAGAGTTATTTGGGTTAATGTTATTATTTGAGTTATAAGGGCTAATTGTACTATTTAAGTTATTGGGGCTAATGGGATTTTTTGAGTTATTGGGTCTAATGTTATTATTTAAGTTATTGGGGCTAATGGGATTTTTTGCGTTATTGGGTCTAACGTTGTTATTTAAGTTATTGGGGCTAATGGTATTTTTTGAGTTAATGGGGCTTATTGTAGTTATTGAGTTATTGGGGCTAATGGAATTTTTTGAATTATTAGGATTACAATTTTTGGGGCTACATTTATTTTTACAGCTGGTTTGTAACGCATTAATCTCCTTATCCACTGCTCTTAACCTCCCCCCACAGGACTCCTCTCCACCCGCCATTATGTCCTGACCCCTCTCTAACCTATCCATCCCACTGTCTGCTTTCTTTGCTTTATTATCCTCCCCCCACTCACCTAGTTTAAATACTCAGCCACCCCTTCCAGGATTCTCTCCCCCAGCACAGCGGACCCCCTTCCATTCAGGTGCAAATTATCCGTAGAATAGAGTTTGTACCCCAATGAAAAGTCAGCCCAGTGCTCTAAAAACCCAAACCCTTCCCCCTCACACCACGACTTAAGCCATGCATTTAACTCCCTAAGCTCCCGCTGTCTTTCCTGCGATGCGCATGGCACAGGAAGTATTCCAGAGAACACAACCTTAGAGGTCCTTCCCTTCAGCTTGGCACCTAGTTTCTTGTAATTATTCTTCAAGGACCTCCACCTACCATGTATTCTGTCGTTGGTTCCCACATGAACCACGACAGCTGGGTCATCCCCAGCCCCCCCTACCAATACCAAGGCAAAAGCGCAAACAAAACCCAAGCATGGCAGAAACCCACTGACTACCAAGACCCAGGCCTAAACCACCCAGCAGCACCACTGGGAAACCAAACCACACCAACAACCAACCAAACCGGCCACAACCGGAAACAGAGCGAGCTTCCCGTGAGCTGCAACGGGGGGACAGAAAGCAGGCCTGTCCACTGCAGGACACATGAAAAACCCCAACCATCCGAAACGTCAGCCCTAGCGCACCCGGGGCACATATGCGGGGGCACAGATACCACACACCCTCGGCGGCTAGAGACAACCTGGAGGAAAATTTTCCAATCCCCTTCTGGGAGGAGATCCTCCCTTCCGGGGAGCAATACCCTGTCTGTAACCCAAATAAAATATAACTTTTATTCTTGTTACTTAAAAAGTCTACCTGTGGTGTGTGAAACTTATATATATTTAAAATTATCAGGAGAGGCAGTGTGTCTTTTTATATATGCCCACTTAGTGGTGCTATATTGCTGGTGCGGGAGTTATCCTTTTTCTCGCTGTGTGTAGTGAGTGTATCACTCTACTGGCACACAGTAACTCTGCACCCTTATTACACACTGTCTTCCTGTCTAAAATCTTTGTGCTTTGCTCTAACGTTTCGTTAGAAAACTAACTTCTTCAGAGAGCTGCCTACTATGGCGTTCACGTGCGGCACTGCCTTTTATAACCCTGTATCGGCGCATCACTTCCGATGCGCCGAATGAGGTGTTTGGGTCCAATCAGGGCTTGGTTGGCAATCCGTGTGTTCCGGCCGCCATTCGCGCGCATGCCCCGTCATCCTATGATCCCGGGCATCTTCTTGTCACTACTGCGCACGCGCATCCTCCCGCGCGTGCGCAGTATTTCCTGTCCCGTTCTCGGTGGAACGCAAGCTCCGTATCCTGACACGCAGGCCCTATCTCTATTCTCTATGCGCGCATGTGTCCCTGATCGGTCCCATTTCTCGTGGGGAGTGTTCTATTCTTCATACCCTTCATAAACTTAAGCCTTCCTTGACTGTTACTTGTGCGTTAATATTTTCTTGTATACATATGGTGGGTGATCTAAATATTTGAGACTTTATTACTTTCATTCTCATTATAGATTTTATTATACATCATTTAATCATTCCTTATGATAGTTTTATTTTTATTTTTATAGGTCTTCTATTGTTGTGGTGATATTATCAATCTTATGTTTTTCCATTATGTCTCATTTACTCCTTAATTACTATGATTCTGTTAAGTTAAACATATCTAATCCTTCTTAATTTTCGTTTTGTAGAGTCTATTGAGTCATAATGTTTTATATGTCTATTTTTTGTCCTTTTTGTTTTATTGTTTTTGTTGTTGATTTTAGAGTTCACATATTATTTTTTATTGTTGTTTCCAGACTCACATCCTCCAAGCTCATCCCTTCCATCCGTGGGTCCTTGTCTTCTCCCAAGGTAATTATTGTATTTTTGTTTGTTTTCATATTTGAGTGCCCAAGGTCGCTTTTGTATGTATAGGTTTTCAGGTTTCCCTGTGTCTGGGAGTAAAGGTTCTCCTACTAATATATATCTATCACCATATGTTGTCCTTTCCTCCTTCCTGTCATGTCTGCTAAGGTGAAGGTAGTTGCCAGCACGTGAAAAAAGTGTTCACAGATTCACAGGATAATCTCTATAGTACTTTTGTTATTTTCAATGTTTCCATATACAGGCATCTTCCTCTTCATTCGAGGAAGGGTGTGAAGGAAAAGCCTTCGTTCAATCCTCCAGGATTTTTACTGTTGAGGCGATAGATCCATTTCGCCTCCTCTTTAAGTAGAGTCTGATTTATATCTCCTTTTCTTGGGCCTATTTCATATTTCTCCAGGCCCCAAAATTTTATCTCATCCAACTTATTGCCATGTTTTGTTCTCATGTGCCTCGCTATAGGAGTGTCCGTCCCTGTTCTTATTGTACTGATATGTTTGCTGATACGTTTTCTCAACTCCTGTATAGTTTTTCCAACATATAGTTTAGGGCACGTACATCTTGCTATATATATTACATTCCGGCTACTGCAATTTATGAACTTCCTAATATCATATTTTCTCCCATCCTGTGGATTAGTAAAATTCTTTGTTTTTGTCATAAATTTGCAGGAGGCACAGTGACCACAGGGGTATGATCCCTGTGGGGGGGTCGGTAACCATGTCCCCGCCCTTGACTCCTCTCTTCCTTCTTGGTGGTGGCTATGAACAAGCAAGTCTCGTAAATTCTTTCCCCGTCTGTAAGTAATACTTGGTCTTTCTGTTAACGTCTCATTCAGATCCGGGTCCGATTTCAGAATCCTCCAGTATTTTGTCAGAATTGTCCTAACCTTTGAGGCATAGGCATCGTACGTGCCTATGCATCTGATGGTAGGTTTTCCAGTCGGTGCTTTCTTTGGTCCCAATATGATTGCACGATCACTTTGTTTTGCTCTATTATAGGCCCTTCTCATACATCTCTTCGGATACCCTCTTGCGGTAAATCTCTCCATTAGATTACTACTTTCTTTCTGGAAGGGGCCATCCTCTGAGCAATTGCGTTTTGCTCGAAGGTATTGACCCACTGGGATGCTTCGTTTCAGACTTTCAGGATGCCAGCTCTCCCAGTGTAAAAAGCTGTTGGTCGAGGTTGGCTTTCTATAGATATCCGTTTGGATCCGCTGGTTTCTATCTATATAGATAGTCAGGTCCAAGAAATTGATACTTCGTCCCCCAGCTTCTGCCGTGAATTTCATGCCAATATCATTGTTGTTGAGTTCATCCACAAACCTTCCAAACAGAGGCCCATCACCATCCCAAAAAATTAAAATATCATCTATGTATCTTCCCCAAAAAAGAATGTGCTCCGTGTATTGTGAAAAGACGTCACTAAAAACAATTGTGCTCTCCCACCACCCTAAAAATAAATTAGCAAAAGACGGTGCACAGGCTGTCCCCATGGCGGTGCCCCTCGTCTGCCGATAGAGGGCACCGCCAAAAAGAAAGTAATTGTGTGTCAAAATAAATTCAAGAAGTGTCAAGACTAATTGATTGTGTCTATGAAAATGTGTACTCCGTGTAGAGAGAAAAGTGTTCACCGCTGTGATCCCTAAATCATGTGCTATGTTGCTATAAAGGCTCTCTACATCGAGGCTCATTAGAGAAGTGTTCTTATTCACTGTCAAGTCATTTATTTTAAGGACAGTGTCCTTTGTGTCCTTTAAGTGTGAGGGGAGGGAAGATACAAAGGGGGTAAGAATTTTATCCACATACTGGCTTATTTTCTCCGTCAAATTGTTGTTGCCGGAGACTATGGGGCGGCCTTTGACTGGGTTTGTTGATTTGTGTGTTTTTGGTAGGGCATAAAAAGTTGATATTATAGGGTGAGTATTAAGTAGAAAGGTATATTCATCCTCTGACACTAGTTGTTCATCCTTTGCTGACTTAAGGAGGGTCTGTAATTCGCTCAAAAACGAGTCTGTTGGATCCCTATCCAGAGGTTCATAGGTTCTTCTATCCTCTAATAGTTTTAGGGCCATGAGGGTGTAGTCCTTTTTGTCCATGAGGACAATGTTGCCCCCCTTATCAGCGGGCTTTATGACAAGGTCATCATTGTCTCTTATGTTCTTCAGGGCCTTTTGTTCTGCTTGTGTCAAGTTAGAGTAAACTAACCTTCTATCCGGTCTGATGGATTTAATTTCTTCTGTGACTAGGTTAACAAACATCTCTATATTAGAGTATTGGTTAAAGGTAGGTGTTATTTTGGACCTTGGTTTAAATTCTGTAAAGGGTGCTTTCAGGTGTATCTCATCTCCCTCATTTTCAGAGAGTAAGTCATATAGGGCCTCCAAGGCTGCTGACTCCCTACTTCTTGATGCCGTCCCCTCTCTGTCATGCTCTTTATGCCATTTGTGTAGCGCTAGCTTGCGTGCAAAGAGGTTGATGTCCTTCACCCATCCGAATTCATCGAACCGGGGAGTTGGTGTGAAGGACAGACCTCTTAGTAGAAGAGAGCGTTCAGAATCTTCCAATTGGTAGGACGATAGATTGATAATTTGCATATCCATTATTCGTGTGTCTTCCAGGGGATTCTCTATGCCCACAATCGGGCTAGAATTCCTTATAGATTCACCCCCACTAGGGTTATTATCTGTTCCTCGTCCTACATCTTCATTGGAATGATTATCACTGTATTTTTTTTTTTTTAGTGTAGGCGGGGTGGCAGAGGAGGATGACTGGGTATCGTTATGGCGGGGTGAGGACCCCCTCCCGTCGTATTTGGTCCTATCTGGCCCATCTGGCCTTGTCCTATCCCTAAAAAAGGGGAAGATGTTTGGATTTGGCCCATCGGTTGTGTTGGATTTGGGAACATTCCTGGGTTTTGTATTCCTGTTCTTCCAGTCAAAACTGTATTGGCAACCTGAGTGTTTCCTGTCGTGGTAATAATCAGATTTTGGGAATTGGTTGGTGGTATTTGGGTAGGTTGTATCTGCGGGTAAGGAGGCATCATCCCAGGGGCAGCATATGTTGCATAGTTGGACCCAGGTATAGAGGATTGCATAAATGGTCTTATATTGCTGCATGCTGTGTTTTTTACCTGAGATCTATTCGGTGGTGGTTTCTTGTGGGGGGGCTTATTACCCGCTCCCCTATATCTACCACCTTGATATTTCCTTTTTGTACCTGAGTCCGATATGCTTCCTGAATCAGATTGTATCTCCTCGGTGCCTGAGGTATCTGATTCTGCTGCAGATGGTCCTCTAGGGGCTCTCCACGTCTCCCTGGCTCTCTGTTTCTCCTTATATGTGTATACTCTGTTAGTTGCAAAGTCCGTGAAATCACGGATGTATTTATTATGTTTTCTTTCTTTTAGTTCACTCCTATATGCCTCTAGATTTTTTTGTAATTTATTTTCAAGGTTGCCAAACTCAGGGTTGTTGGAGAAGTTTTGGATTTGTTGTATTTCTGACTCCAGTTGTTTTGTAATTTTTTCCAGGTAGTTCCGTTCGTATTCCAGCAGATAATTAATTAGCCTTAGAGAGTTTTCAGTTTGTAGGGTTTCCCACCCTCTAATAAAGATCTCGTCCTCTTTGTGTGCTTGGGGGGTAAGGGGTGATCTCAGTCCCCTGTATACTATTCTTTGTTGGTAATAGGTATCTAAACTTGCTACTTCCCACCATGAGCGGGTATATTGTTTATAGGTCTTATTCAGATTTCTGAATGCTTGTGAGATATCTACTTGATTTAATGGTAGACTATTCGTGGAGAATACAAATGTAGCTTCATTAGTGGAGGTGTCACCATTGATAGCCTGTGATAAAAAGCCAGACATTCTGACTCAAAATTTGGGACGAAGGGGCAATTTTAGTTGCCTAGTAATTTAAATCCAACACCAGTGGTCCCATTGGGTTATGGGTTCAATAGTAAATTTTCCAATCCCCTTCTGGGAGGAGATCCTCCCTTCCGGGGAGCAATACCCTGTCTGTAACCCAATTAAAATATAACTTTTATTCTTGTTACTTAAAAAGTCTAACTGTGGTGTGTGAAACTTATATATATTTAAAATTATCAGGAGAGGCAGTGTGTCTTTTTATATATGCCCACTTAGTGGTGCTATATTGCTGGTGCGGGAGTTATCCTTTTTCTCGCTGTGTGTAGTGAGTGTATCACTCTACTGGCACACAGTAACTCTGCACCCTTATTACACACTGTCTTCCTGTCTAAAATCTTTGTGCTTTGCTCTAACGTTTCGTTAGAAAACTAACTTCTTCAGAGAGCTGCCTACTATGGCGTTCACGTGCGGCACTGCCTTTTATAACCCTGTATCGGCGCATCACTTCCGATGCGCCGAATGAGGTGTTTGGGTCCAATCAGGGCTTGGTTGGCAATCCGTGTGTTCCGGCCGCCATTCGCGCGCATGCCCCGTCATCCTATGATCCCGGGCATCTTCTTGTCACTACTGCGCACGCGCATCCTCCCGCGCGTGCGCAGTATTTCCTGTCCCGTTCTCGGTGGAACGCAAGCTCCGTATCCTGACACGCAGGCCCTATCTCTATTCTCTATGCGCGCATGTGTCCCTGATCGGTCCCATTTCTCGTGGGGAGTGTTCTATTCTTCATACCCTTCATAAACTTAAGCCTTCCTTGACTGTTACTTGTGCGTTAATATTTTCTTGTATACATATGGTGGGTGATCTAAATATTTGAGACTTTATTACTTTCATTCTCATTATAGATTTTATTATACATCATTTAATCATTCCTTATGATAGTTTTATTTTTATTTTTATAGGTCTTCTATTGTTGTGGTGATATTATCAATCTTATGTTTTTCCATTATGTCTCATTTACTCCTTAATTACTATGATTCTGTTAAGTTAAACATATCTAATCCTTCTTAATTTTCGTTTTGTAGAGTCTATTGAGTCATAATGTTTTATATGTCTATTTTTTGTCCTTTTTGTTTTATTGTTTTTGTTGTTGATTTTAGAGTTCACATATTATTTTTTATTGTTGTTTCCAGACTCACATCCTCCAAGCTCATCCCTTCCATCCGTGGGTCCTTGTCTTCTCCCAAGGTAATTATTGTATTTTTGTTTGTTTTCATATTTGAGTGCCCAAGGTCGCTTTTGTATGTATAGGTTTTCAGGTTTCCCTGTGTCTGGGAGTAAAGGTTCTCCTACTAATATATATCTATCACCATATGTTGTCCTTTCCTCCTTCCTGTCATGTCTGCTAAGGTGAAGGTAGTTGCCAGCACGTGAAAAAAGTGTTCACAGATTCACAGGATAATCTCTATAGTACTTTTGTTATTTTCAATGTTTCCATATACAGGCATCTTCCTCTTCATTCGAGGAAGGGTGTGAAGGAAAAGCCTTCGTTCAATCCTCCAGGATTTTTACTGTTGAGGCGATAGATCCATTTCGCCTCCTCTTTAAGTAGAGTCTGATTTATATCTCCTTTTCTTGGGCCTATTTCATATTTCTCCAGGCCCCAAAATTTTATCTCATCCAACTTATTGCCATGTTTTGTTCTCATGTGCCTCGCTATAGGAGTGTCCGTCCCTGTTCTTATTGTACTGATATGTTTGCTGATACGTTTTCTCAACTCCTGTATAGTTTTTCCAACATATAGTTTAGGGCACGTACATCTTGCTATATATATTACATTCCGGCTACTGCAATTTATGAACTTCCTAATATCATATTTTCTCCCATCCTGTGGATTAGTAAAATTCTTTGTTTTTGTCATAAATTTGCAGGAGGCACAGTGACCACAGGGGTATGATCCCTGTGGGGGGGTCGGTAACCATGTCCCCGCCCTTGACTCCTCTCTTCCTTCTTGGTGGTGGCTATGAACAAGCAAGTCTCGTAAATTCTTTCCCCGTCTGTAAGTAATACTTGGTCTTTCTGTTAACGTCTCATTCAGATCCGGGTCCGATTTCAGAATCCTCCAGTATTTTGTCAGAATTGTCCTAACCTTTGAGGCATAGGCATCGTACGTGCCTATGCATCTGATGGTAGGTTTTCCAGTCGGTGCTTTCTTTGGTCCCAATATGATTGCACGATCACTTTGTTTTGCTCTATTATAGGCCCTTCTCATACATCTCTTCGGATACCCTCTTGCGGTAAATCTCTCCATTAGATTACTACTTTCTTTCTGGAAGGGGCCATCCTCTGAGCAATTGCGTTTTGCTCGAAGGTATTGACCCACTGGGATGCTTCGTTTCAGACTTTCAGGATGCCAGCTCTCCCAGTGTAAAAAGCTGTTGGTCGAGGTTGGCTTTCTATAGATATCCGTTTGGATCCGCTGGTTTCTATCTATATAGATAGTCAGGTCCAAGAAATTGATACTTCGTCCCCCAGCTTCTGCCGTGAATTTCATGCCAATATCATTGTTGTTGAGTTCATCCACAAACCTTCCAAACAGAGGCCCATCACCATCCCAAAAAATTAAAATATCATCTATGTATCTTCCCCAAAAAAGAATGTGCTCCGTGTATTGTGAAAAGACGTCACTAAAAACAATTGTGCTCTCCCACCACCCTAAAAATAAATTAGCAAAAGACGGTGCACAGGCTGTCCCCATGGCGGTGCCCCTCGTCTGCCGATAGAGGGCACCGCCAAAAAGAAAGTAATTGTGTGTCAAAATAAATTCAAGAAGTGTCAAGACTAATTGATTGTGTCTATGAAAATGTGTACTCCGTGTAGAGAGAAAAGTGTTCACCGCTGTGATCCCTAAATCATGTGCTATGTTGCTATAAAGGCTCTCTACATCGAGGCTCATTAGAGAAGTGTTCTTATTCACTGTCAAGTCATTTATTTTAAGGACAGTGTCCTTTGTGTCCTTTAAGTGTGAGGGGAGGGAAGATACAAAGGGGGTAAGAATTTTATCCACATACTGGCTTATTTTCTCCGTCAAATTGTTGTTGCCGGAGACTATGGGGCGGCCTTTGACTGGGTTTGTTGATTTGTGTGTTTTTGGTAGGGCATAAAAAGTTGATATTATAGGGTGAGTATTAAGTAGAAAGGTATATTCATCCTCTGACACTAGTTGTTCATCCTTTGCTGACTTAAGGAGGGTCTGTAATTCGCTCAAAAACGAGTCTGTTGGATCCCTATCCAGAGGTTCATAGGTTCTTCTATCCTCTAATAGTTTTAGGGCCATGAGGGTGTAGTCCTTTTTGTCCATGAGGACAATGTTGCCCCCCTTATCAGCGGGCTTTATGACAAGGTCATCATTGTCTCTTATGTTCTTCAGGGCCTTTTGTTCTGCTTGTGTCAAGTTAGAGTAAACTAACCTTCTATCCGGTCTGATGGATTTAATTTCTTCTGTGACTAGGTTAACAAACATCTCTATATTAGAGTATTGGTTAAAGGTAGGTGTTATTTTGGACCTTGGTTTAAATTCTGTAAAGGGTGCTTTCAGGTGTATCTCATCTCCCTCATTTTCAGAGAGTAAGTCATATAGGGCCTCCAAGGCTGCTGACTCCCTACTTCTTGATGCCGTCCCCTCTCTGTCATGCTCTTTATGCCATTTGTGTAGCGCTAGCTTGCGTGCAAAGAGGTTGATGTCCTTCACCCATCCGAATTCATCGAACCGGGGAGTTGGTGTGAAGGACAGACCTCTTAGTAGAAGAGAGCGTTCAGAATCTTCCAATTGGTAGGACGATAGATTGATAATTTGCATATCCATTATTCGTGTGTCTTCCAGGGGATTCTCTATGCCCACAATCGGGCTAGAATTCCTTATAGATTCACCCCCACTAGGGTTATTATCTGTTCCTCGTCCTACATCTTCATTGGAATGATTATCACTGTATTTTTTTTTTTTTTAGTGTAGGCGGGGTGGCAGAGGAGGATGACTGGGTATCGTTATGGCGGGGTGAGGACCCCCTCCCGTCGTATTTGGTCCTATCTGGCCCATCTGGCCTTGTCCTATCCCTAAAAAAGGGGAAGATGTTTGGATTTGGCCCATCGGTTGTGTTGGATTTGGGAACATTCCTGGGTTTTGTATTCCTGTTCTTCCAGTCAAAACTGTATTGGCAACCTGAGTGTTTCCTGTCGTGGTAATAATCAGATTTTGGGAATTGGTTGGTGGTATTTGGGTAGGTTGTATCTGCGGGTAAGGAGGCATCATCCCAGGGGCAGCATATGTTGCATAGTTGGACCCAGGTATAGAGGATTGCATAAATGGTCTTATATTGCTGCATGCTGTGTTTTTTACCTGAGATCTATTCGGTGGTGGTTTCTTGTGGGGGGGCTTATTACCCGCTCCCCTATATCTACCACCTTGATATTTCCTTTTTGTACCTGAGTCCGATATGCTTCCTGAATCAGATTGTATCTCCTCGGTGCCTGAGGTATCTGATTCTGCTGCAGATGGTCCTCTAGGGGCTCTCCACGTCTCCCTGGCTCTCTGTTTCTCCTTATATGTGTATACTCTGTTAGTTGCAAAGTCCGTGAAATCACGGATGTATTTATTATGTTTTCTTTCTTTTAGTTCACTCCTATATGCCTCTAGATTTTTTTGTAATTTATTTTCAAGGTTGCCAAACTCAGGGTTGTTGGAGAAGTTTTGGATTTGTTGTATTTCTGACTCCAGTTGTTTTGTAATTTTTTCCAGGTAGTTCCGTTCGTATTCCAGCAGATAATTAATTAGCCTTAGAGAGTTTTCAGTTTGTAGGGTTTCCCACCCTCTAATAAAGATCTCGTCCTCTTTGTGTGCTTGGGGGGTAAGGGGTGATCTCAGTCCCCTGTATACTATTCTTTGTTGGTAATAGGTATCTAAACTTGCTACTTCCCACCATGAGCGGGTATATTGTTTATAGGTCTTATTCAGATTTCTGAATGCTTGTGAGATATCTACTTGATTTAATGGTAGACTATTCGTGGAGAATACAAATGTAGCTTCATTAGTGGAGGTGTCACCATTGATAGCCTGTGATAAAAAGCCAGACATTCTGACTCAAAATTTGGGACGAAGGGGCAATTTTAGTTGCCTAGTAATTTAAATCCAACACCAGTGGTCCCATTGGGTTATGGGTTCAATAGTAAATTTTCCAATCCCCTTCTGGGAGGAGATCCTCCCTTCCGGGGAGCAATACCCTGTCTGTAACCCAATTAAAATATAACTTTTATTCTTGTTACTTAAAAAGTCTAACTGTGGTGTGTGAAACTTATATATATTTAAAATTATCAGGAGAGGCAGTGTGTCTTTTTATATATGCCCACTTAGTGGTGCTATATTGCTGGTGCGGGAGTTATCCTTTTTCTCGCTGTGTGTAGTGAGTGTATCACTCTACTGGCACACAGTAACTCTGCACCCTTATTACACACTGTCTTCCTGTCTAAAATCTTTGTGCTTTGCTCTAACGTTTCGTTAGAAAACTAACTTCTTCAGAGAGCTGCCTACTATGGCGTTCACGTGCGGCACTGCCTTTTATAACCCTGTATCGGCGCATCACTTCCGATGCGCCGAATGAGGTGTTTGGGTCCAATCAGGGCTTGGTTGGCAATCCGTGTGTTCCGGCCGCCATTCGCGCGCATGCCCCGTCATCCTATGATCCCGGGCATCTTCTTGTCACTACTGCGCACGCGCATCCTCCCGCGCGTGCGCAGTATTTCCTGTCCCGTTCTCGGTGGAACGCAAGCTCCGTATCCTGACACGCAGGCCCTATCTCTATTCTCTATGCGCGCATGTGTCCCTGATCGGTCCCATTTCTCGTGGGGAGTGTTCTATTCTTCATACCCTTCATAAACTTAAGCCTTCCTTGACTGTTACTTGTGCGTTAATATTTTCTTGTATACATATGGTGGGTGATCTAAATATTTGAGACTTTATTACTTTCATTCTCATTATAGATTTTATTATACATCATTTAATCATTCCTTATGATAGTTTTATTTTTATTTTTATAGGTCTTCTATTGTTGTGGTGATATTATCAATCTTATGTTTTTCCATTATGTCTCATTTACTCCTTAATTACTATGATTCTGTTAAGTTAAACATATCTAATCCTTCTTAATTTTCGTTTTGTAGAGTCTATTGAGTCATAATGTTTTATATGTCTATTTTTTGTCCTTTTTGTTTTATTGTTTTTGTTGTTGATTTTAGAGTTCACATATTATTTTTTATTGTTGTTTCCAGACTCACATCCTCCAAGCTCATCCCTTCCATCCGTGGGTCCTTGTCTTCTCCCAAGGTAATTATTGTATTTTTGTTTGTTTTCATATTTGAGTGCCCAAGGTCGCTTTTGTATGTATAGGTTTTCAGGTTTCCCTGTGTCTGGGAGTAAAGGTTCTCCTACTAATATATATCTATCACCATATGTTGTCCTTTCCTCCTTCCTGTCATGTCTGCTAAGGTGAAGGTAGTTGCCAGCACGTGAAAAAAGTGTTCACAGATTCACAGGATAATCTCTATAGTACTTTTGTTATTTTCAATGTTTCCATATACAGGCATCTTCCTCTTCATTCGAGGAAGGGTGTGAAGGAAAAGCCTTCGTTCAATCCTCCAGGATTTTTACTGTTGAGGCGATAGATCCATTTCGCCTCCTCTTTAAGTAGAGTCTGATTTATATCTCCTTTTCTTGGGCCTATTTCATATTTCTCCAGGCCCCAAAATTTTATCTCATCCAACTTATTGCCATGTTTTGTTCTCATGTGCCTCGCTATAGGAGTGTCCGTCCCTGTTCTTATTGTACTGATATGTTTGCTGATACGTTTTCTCAACTCCTGTATAGTTTTTCCAACATATAGTTTAGGGCACGTACATCTTGCTATATATATTACATTCCGGCTACTGCAATTTATGAACTTCCTAATATCATATTTTCTCCCATCCTGTGGATTAGTAAAATTCTTTGTTTTTGTCATAAATTTGCAGGAGGCACAGTGACCACAGGGGTATGATCCCTGTGGGGGGGTCGGTAACCATGTCCCCGCCCTTGACTCCTCTCTTCCTTCTTGGTGGTGGCTATGAACAAGCAAGTCTCGTAAATTCTTTCCCCGTCTGTAAGTAATACTTGGTCTTTCTGTTAACGTCTCATTCAGATCCGGGTCCGATTTCAGAATCCTCCAGTATTTTGTCAGAATTGTCCTAACCTTTGAGGCATAGGCATCGTACGTGCCTATGCATCTGATGGTAGGTTTTCCAGTCGGTGCTTTCTTTGGTCCCAATATGATTGCACGATCACTTTGTTTTGCTCTATTATAGGCCCTTCTCATACATCTCTTCGGATACCCTCTTGCGGTAAATCTCTCCATTAGATTACTACTTTCTTTCTGGAAGGGGCCATCCTCTGAGCAATTGCGTTTTGCTCGAAGGTATTGACCCACTGGGATGCTTCGTTTCAGACTTTCAGGATGCCAGCTCTCCCAGTGTAAAAAGCTGTTGGTCGAGGTTGGCTTTCTATAGATATCCGTTTGGATCCGCTGGTTTCTATCTATATAGATAGTCAGGTCCAAGAAATTGATACTTCGTCCCCCAGCTTCTGCCGTGAATTTCATGCCAATATCATTGTTGTTGAGTTCATCCACAAACCTTCCAAACAGAGGCCCATCACCATCCCAAAAAATTAAAATATCATCTATGTATCTTCCCCAAAAAAGAATGTGCTCCGTGTATTGTGAAAAGACGTCACTAAAAACAATTGTGCTCTCCCACCACCCTAAAAATAAATTAGCAAAAGACGGTGCACAGGCTGTCCCCATGGCGGTGCCCCTCGTCTGCCGATAGAGGGCACCGCCAAAAAGAAAGTAATTGTGTGTCAAAATAAATTCAAGAAGTGTCAAGACTAATTGATTGTGTCTATGAAAATGTGTACTCCGTGTAGAGAGAAAAGTGTTCACCGCTGTGATCCCTAAATCATGTGCTATGTTGCTATAAAGGCTCTCTACATCGAGGCTCATTAGAGAAGTGTTCTTATTCACTGTCAAGTCATTTATTTTAAGGACAGTGTCCTTTGTGTCCTTTAAGTGTGAGGGGAGGGAAGATACAAAGGGGGTAAGAATTTTATCCACATACTGGCTTATTTTCTCCGTCAAATTGTTGTTGCCGGAGACTATGGGGCGGCCTTTGACTGGGTTTGTTGATTTGTGTGTTTTTGGTAGGGCATAAAAAGTTGATATTATAGGGTGAGTATTAAGTAGAAAGGTATATTCATCCTCTGACACTAGTTGTTCATCCTTTGCTGACTTAAGGAGGGTCTGTAATTCGCTCAAAAACGAGTCTGTTGGATCCCTATCCAGAGGTTCATAGGTTCTTCTATCCTCTAATAGTTTTAGGGCCATGAGGGTGTAGTCCTTTTTGTCCATGAGGACAATGTTGCCCCCCTTATCAGCGGGCTTTATGACAAGGTCATCATTGTCTCTTATGTTCTTCAGGGCCTTTTGTTCTGCTTGTGTCAAGTTAGAGTAAACTAACCTTCTATCCGGTCTGATGGATTTAATTTCTTCTGTGACTAGGTTAACAAACATCTCTATATTAGAGTATTGGTTAAAGGTAGGTGTTATTTTGGACCTTGGTTTAAATTCTGTAAAGGGTGCTTTCAGGTGTATCTCATCTCCCTCATTTTCAGAGAGTAAGTCATATAGGGCCTCCAAGGCTGCTGACTCCCTACTTCTTGATGCCGTCCCCTCTCTGTCATGCTCTTTATGCCATTTGTGTAGCGCTAGCTTGCGTGCAAAGAGGTTGATGTCCTTCACCCATCCGAATTCATCGAACCGGGGAGTTGGTGTGAAGGACAGACCTCTTAGTAGAAGAGAGCGTTCAGAATCTTCCAATTGGTAGGACGATAGATTGATAATTTGCATATCCATTATTCGTGTGTCTTCCAGGGGATTCTCTATGCCCACAATCGGGCTAGAATTCCTTATAGATTCACCCCCACTAGGGTTATTATCTGTTCCTCGTCCTACATCTTCATTGGAATGATTATCACTGTATTTTTTTTTTTTTTAGTGTAGGCGGGGTGGCAGAGGAGGATGACTGGGTATCGTTATGGCGGGGTGAGGACCCCCTCCCGTCGTATTTGGTCCTATCTGGCCCATCTGGCCTTGTCCTATCCCTAAAAAAGGGGAAGATGTTTGGATTTGGCCCATCGGTTGTGTTGGATTTGGGAACATTCCTGGGTTTTGTATTCCTGTTCTTCCAGTCAAAACTGTATTGGCAACCTGAGTGTTTCCTGTCGTGGTAATAATCAGATTTTGGGAATTGGTTGGTGGTATTTGGGTAGGTTGTATCTGCGGGTAAGGAGGCATCATCCCAGGGGCAGCATATGTTGCATAGTTGGACCCAGGTATAGAGGATTGCATAAATGGTCTTATATTGCTGCATGCTGTGTTTTTTACCTGAGATCTATTCGGTGGTGGTTTCTTGTGGGGGGGCTTATTACCCGCTCCCCTATATCTACCACCTTGATATTTCCTTTTTGTACCTGAGTCCGATATGCTTCCTGAATCAGATTGTATCTCCTCGGTGCCTGAGGTATCTGATTCTGCTGCAGATGGTCCTCTAGGGGCTCTCCACGTCTCCCTGGCTCTCTGTTTCTCCTTATATGTGTATACTCTGTTAGTTGCAAAGTCCGTGAAATCACGGATGTATTTATTATGTTTTCTTTCTTTTAGTTCACTCCTATATGCCTCTAGATTTTTTTGTAATTTATTTTCAAGGTTGCCAAACTCAGGGTTGTTGGAGAAGTTTTGGATTTGTTGTATTTCTGACTCCAGTTGTTTTGTAATTTTTTCCAGGTAGTTCCGTTCGTATTCCAGCAGATAATTAATTAGCCTTAGAGAGTTTTCAGTTTGTAGGGTTTCCCACCCTCTAATAAAGATCTCGTCCTCTTTGTGTGCTTGGGGGGTAAGGGGTGATCTCAGTCCCCTGTATACTATTCTTTGTTGGTAATAGGTATCTAAACTTGCTACTTCCCACCATGAGCGGGTATATTGTTTATAGGTCTTATTCAGATTTCTGAATGCTTGTGAGATATCTACTTGATTTAATGGTAGACTATTCGTGGAGAATACAAATGTAGCTTCATTAGTGGAGGTGTCACCATTGATAGCCTGTGATAAAAAGCCAGACATTCTGACTCAAAATTTGGGACGAAGGGGCAATTTTAGTTGCCTAGTAATTTAAATCCAACACCAGTGGTCCCATTGGGTTATGGGTTCAATAGTAAATTTTCCAATCCCCTTCTGGGAGGAGATCCTCCCTTCCGGGGAGCAATACCCTGTCTGTAACCCAATTAAAATATAACTTTTATTCTTGTTACTTAAAAAGTCTAACTGTGGTGTGTGAAACTTATATATATTTAAAATTATCAGGAGAGGCAGTGTGTCTTTTTATATATGCCCACTTAGTGGTGCTATATTGCTGGTGCGGGAGTTATCCTTTTTCTCGCTGTGTGTAGTGAGTGTATCACTCTACTGGCACACAGTAACTCTGCACCCTTATTACACACTGTCTTCCTGTCTAAAATCTTTGTGCTTTGCTCTAACGTTTCGTTAGAAAACTAACTTCTTCAGAGAGCTGCCTACTATGGCGTTCACGTGCGGCACTGCCTTTTATAACCCTGTATCGGCGCATCACTTCCGATGCGCCGAATGAGGTGTTTGGGTCCAATCAGGGCTTGGTTGGCAATCCGTGTGTTCCGGCCGCCATTCGCGCGCATGCCCCGTCATCCTATGATCCCGGGCATCTTCTTGTCACTACTGCGCACGCGCATCCTCCCGCGCGTGCGCAGTATTTCCTGTCCCGTTCTCGGTGGAACGCAAGCTCCGTATCCTGACACGCAGGCCCTATCTCTATTCTCTATGCGCGCATGTGTCCCTGATCGGTCCCATTTCTCGTGGGGAGTGTTCTATTCTTCATACCCTTCATAAACTTAAGCCTTCCTTGACTGTTACTTGTGCGTTAATATTTTCTTGTATACATATGGTGGGTGATCTAAATATTTGAGACTTTATTACTTTCATTCTCATTATAGATTTTATTATACATCATTTAATCATTCCTTATGATAGTTTTATTTTTATTTTTATAGGTCTTCTATTGTTGTGGTGATATTATCAATCTTATGTTTTTCCATTATGTCTCATTTACTCCTTAATTACTATGATTCTGTTAAGTTAAACATATCTAATCCTTCTTAATTTTCGTTTTGTAGAGTCTATTGAGTCATAATGTTTTATATGTCTATTTTTTGTCCTTTTTGTTTTATTGTTTTTGTTGTTGATTTTAGAGTTCACATATTATTTTTTATTGTTGTTTCCAGACTCACATCCTCCAAGCTCATCCCTTCCATCCGTGGGTCCTTGTCTTCTCCCAAGGTAATTATTGTATTTTTGTTTGTTTTCATATTTGAGTGCCCAAGGTCGCTTTTGTATGTATAGGTTTTCAGGTTTCCCTGTGTCTGGGAGTAAAGGTTCTCCTACTAATATATATCTATCACCATATGTTGTCCTTTCCTCCTTCCTGTCATGTCTGCTAAGGTGAAGGTAGTTGCCAGCACGTGAAAAAAGTGTTCACAGATTCACAGGATAATCTCTATAGTACTTTTGTTATTTTCAATGTTTCCATATACAGGCATCTTCCTCTTCATTCGAGGAAGGGTGTGAAGGAAAAGCCTTCGTTCAATCCTCCAGGATTTTTACTGTTGAGGCGATAGATCCATTTCGCCTCCTCTTTAAGTAGAGTCTGATTTATATCTCCTTTTCTTGGGCCTATTTCATATTTCTCCAGGCCCCAAAATTTTATCTCATCCAACTTATTGCCATGTTTTGTTCTCATGTGCCTCGCTATAGGAGTGTCCGTCCCTGTTCTTATTGTACTGATATGTTTGCTGATACGTTTTCTCAACTCCTGTATAGTTTTTCCAACATATAGTTTAGGGCACGTACATCTTGCTATATATATTACATTCCGGCTACTGCAATTTATGAACTTCCTAATATCATATTTTCTCCCATCCTGTGGATTAGTAAAATTCTTTGTTTTTGTCATAAATTTGCAGGAGGCACAGTGACCACAGGGGTATGATCCCTGTGGGGGGGTCGGTAACCATGTCCCCGCCCTTGACTCCTCTCTTCCTTCTTGGTGGTGGCTATGAACAAGCAAGTCTCGTAAATTCTTTCCCCGTCTGTAAGTAATACTTGGTCTTTCTGTTAACGTCTCATTCAGATCCGGGTCCGATTTCAGAATCCTCCAGTATTTTGTCAGAATTGTCCTAACCTTTGAGGCATAGGCATCGTACGTGCCTATGCATCTGATGGTAGGTTTTCCAGTCGGTGCTTTCTTTGGTCCCAATATGATTGCACGATCACTTTGTTTTGCTCTATTATAGGCCCTTCTCATACATCTCTTCGGATACCCTCTTGCGGTAAATCTCTCCATTAGATTACTACTTTCTTTCTGGAAGGGGCCATCCTCTGAGCAATTGCGTTTTGCTCGAAGGTATTGACCCACTGGGATGCTTCGTTTCAGACTTTCAGGATGCCAGCTCTCCCAGTGTAAAAAGCTGTTGGTCGAGGTTGGCTTTCTATAGATATCCGTTTGGATCCGCTGGTTTCTATCTATATAGATAGTCAGGTCCAAGAAATTGATACTTCGTCCCCCAGCTTCTGCCGTGAATTTCATGCCAATATCATTGTTGTTGAGTTCATCCACAAACCTTCCAAACAGAGGCCCATCACCATCCCAAAAAATTAAAATATCATCTATGTATCTTCCCCAAAAAAGAATGTGCTCCGTGTATTGTGAAAAGACGTCACTAAAAACAATTGTGCTCTCCCACCACCCTAAAAATAAATTAGCAAAAGACGGTGCACAGGCTGTCCCCATGGCGGTGCCCCTCGTCTGCCGATAGAGGGCACCGCCAAAAAGAAAGTAATTGTGTGTCAAAATAAATTCAAGAAGTGTCAAGACTAATTGATTGTGTCTATGAAAATGTGTACTCCGTGTAGAGAGAAAAGTGTTCACCGCTGTGATCCCTAAATCATGTGCTATGTTGCTATAAAGGCTCTCTACATCGAGGCTCATTAGAGAAGTGTTCTTATTCACTGTCAAGTCATTTATTTTAAGGACAGTGTCCTTTGTGTCCTTTAAGTGTGAGGGGAGGGAAGATACAAAGGGGGTAAGAATTTTATCCACATACTGGCTTATTTTCTCCGTCAAATTGTTGTTGCCGGAGACTATGGGGCGGCCTTTGACTGGGTTTGTTGATTTGTGTGTTTTTGGTAGGGCATAAAAAGTTGATATTATAGGGTGAGTATTAAGTAGAAAGGTATATTCATCCTCTGACACTAGTTGTTCATCCTTTGCTGACTTAAGGAGGGTCTGTAATTCGCTCAAAAACGAGTCTGTTGGATCCCTATCCAGAGGTTCATAGGTTCTTCTATCCTCTAATAGTTTTAGGGCCATGAGGGTGTAGTCCTTTTTGTCCATGAGGACAATGTTGCCCCCCTTATCAGCGGGCTTTATGACAAGGTCATCATTGTCTCTTATGTTCTTCAGGGCCTTTTGTTCTGCTTGTGTCAAGTTAGAGTAAACTAACCTTCTATCCGGTCTGATGGATTTAATTTCTTCTGTGACTAGGTTAACAAACATCTCTATATTAGAGTATTGGTTAAAGGTAGGTGTTATTTTGGA